>NW_006324590.1:0-289 GCF_000327345.1 Myotis davidii
TATTTGTCTTTCTCTGTCTGACTCACTTCACTTTAACTAATTCATCTTTATGTCCCCGATGTACTGGGTCAAAGTTTGTGCCATGTGATCCCATCTTTCTTCCTGGTCAATAGTTTCCAGACACAAGCATTTGGCTAGAAGCCAGGTAAACCATAGGCCAGCTACCAACGGATACCACCTTAAGAAAAAAGTGAGCTGGACCAATTAGTTCCCTCTCTCAGAAATTAAAGAAACAAAACAAATAGAACAGTCTTCAAACAGGAGCAAACAATGAAAAGCTGGAATGGCT
>NW_006324591.1:0-289 GCF_000327345.1 Myotis davidii
AGAAATTTAATTTTTGAAGGTAATATGAATTTATATTACCTAATTAAATATATCAGGAGGTAATTTGCATTCGGGCAGCATTCATTGTGTTTATATCATAAAATTTAATTTAAAATTTAAAAATAATTGTTATTTTGCATTATATAATTACATGAAATGTTACATTTATTTGACATTTAAAAACTAATTAATGCAAATGTGAATTTGAAGGAGTCTAAGTTTATTTCATTCTAATAAGCTTCTGTATTTTTGTGGTTCTCCTAAGTCCGTGGTCGGCAAACCGCGGCTC
>NW_006324592.1:0-289 GCF_000327345.1 Myotis davidii
CCTGGGTGGGAATGTCAGAGTCCCAGTGTGCCAAGGGTCAGTTCAGAGGCCCCTGACCCGCTGATGGGACTCTCATCACCACCTTTCCATTCATTGACTGGGGATATCAGAGATGTGGATAATACTGCATGGAGAAATTCTTGCATCAGGCAGCTATCAACCATGGTGAGGGGCTCTGTATTGGAGGGTGTGAGGATCAGGAGTGGATGACAAAGATTTAGTGAATATGCACCTGCCTAACAGGCAGGAAAACTGGCTTCCAGGTCAGGCTCTGATGCCCCTTCTTGAG
>NW_006324593.1:0-289 GCF_000327345.1 Myotis davidii
TGAGTAAAATCATATGGTATTTTACTTTCTCTGTCTGACTTATTTTGCTTAGCCTGATACTCAAGATCCATCCATTGTTGTCCACATGGCAATAATGCATCTTAAGTAGGTAACGTTTCTCTATCCAAATTTGTGGATTCAAAACCTGTAGACAAGCCAGAATGAGAGCTATTATTTATACTAATGTTATATTATTTTTCACATATGGTAAATAAAATAAGCAAAATGGGGGATTAAAAGATATTTATGAGAAATTTAGAGTATGAGAACTTTGTTCAGTCAAATGGTG
>NW_006324594.1:0-289 GCF_000327345.1 Myotis davidii
CCTCTCTGTAAAAAATCAATAATAAAAAAAAGTTCCAGCTAACATTAAAAAAAAAAAGATTAGAACATACAGTCTATTTGTCTACTATCCTACAGCCTGGAATATCTAGATTTTTTTATTTAAAAAAGAAAGAAAATTATAGTTAGATGAGAAACAAAATTGTTAACAATCTTTCTTAAATTAATTTTTTTTGTAAAAAAAAAAAAACCCACCAATTATGTACCTTAAAAGTGTGCAGGGTGGTCATGTAAAATGCTATAGCCACTGTGGAAGGCAACTCAGCTGTTTC
>NW_006324595.1:0-289 GCF_000327345.1 Myotis davidii
TCTTTATTTTCTACATAGTAAATGGTACTCTTACTATGGGATTTGGACAATTCAGCCATCATTTAAGGGGAGATTTATCTAATACCAATAATATTCACCCATCCCAAAGTGTTTGTGTTTCAGATTGCTATAAATTACTACCACCTTAGTAGACTTAGTATACCAGATAACTAATATGTAAAGACACAATTTATAATACTCACACTAAAATATTGCAATGTATTAATTTCAAAGACATAACGAATGCAAATTTTGGATTATTACATGCATGATAATTTTAGATATATTT
>NW_006324596.1:0-289 GCF_000327345.1 Myotis davidii
CAGAGGAGCAGCCAAGGAAAAGCAAGCAAACAAGATGTGCGAGGCCCCAGGTCAGCCGGCTCGAGGGTTTGTGGGGAGTGCACTCAGCCTGGGCGTGGCCTCACCTGTGAAGAGGTGTCTGCGGGCAGCCAGGTGTTTGGGGAGCCCCCGGGGAAGGGTGTGGTCGGGTGAGGGGGGGGGTGGGAGTGCATAAAGTCCACCTTCATGCTTGTGCTGTACAGTCGCAGCTGAGGCCTCTGCAGCCCGGACGTGTTCTCGTTCCTAAAAACTCCCGAATTTGACCCAAACT
>NW_006324597.1:0-289 GCF_000327345.1 Myotis davidii
TTTTTTAAAAACCAGGTTGGAATCTGAAAGAATCTTCTCATCATCCCACAGTGAAAGCCGAGGTGATGGCACTGGCATCCCTTGCAGAGAGCATGTTACCTGGAACTTTCGAGGCGCGCGGGATTGCAGGCCGACACAAAGCGGCATCGCACGTTACTCACTTCCCTTCCATGGGAAATATTTCAGAAACATGTTGAAAGAAGCAATCTTTCTTTTTCTGGTTTTGTTCGGCTCTACCTCTGTGGAGCTAATGGTATAGAGTTTTTGCCCATATATTAGAATGGGGGGG
>NW_006324598.1:0-289 GCF_000327345.1 Myotis davidii
AGGGCATGCAGTTCGGTGAGTACTGGTTTGAAACAGGAATACCTAACGGGATTGCTTTATTCTCCAGTGTGCAGGCTTTACAATAAGTCTTATTTGCTTTTGTTGTTGGAGTTGCTATGAGTTTGTTGTAAGTTTTGGTCTCTTGAAACTGCTCTGACAGGTTCAACATCATTTCCCACTTTGCACAGTAAAATATGCAGCGTGGGTTACATAGAAGTGAACAGAGGATAACAACATGGAACCGTTAAACATCAGGCAGAAGAAATAAACTTGAGAAATGGGAACATTG
>NW_006324599.1:0-289 GCF_000327345.1 Myotis davidii
AACCAAAAGATGTTCTCATTCTAAATGGGAACTGTCACATTTATGATTTAAATTATTCTTAATTTATTACTATCCTTGGCATCTAAGAGATGCTTGTGAATGTTTTCTAAATGAAGAAATGGAAAATAAATTGAGCCTACCCATTAAAATAAAAGTTATTTCTGGCTCTTGAAAAATGTTAACGGATGGGCTAAATTGCCTTTACACTGTGATGGAACGAGTCAAATATTCATAAATAAATTTTATTTCAGAATACTGTATTTTTGCTCTATGACAAATGTAGCAATCA
>NW_006324600.1:0-289 GCF_000327345.1 Myotis davidii
TGCTGTAGATTTGCATATAAACTATATTTGCTGCATGAAGGCTACAACCGGTGTGCATACACATCACTTCATTCACGTGGAATTAATGGTGTGCTCAACTCTTGGCAAATTCAACAAGCTCAACGTTTGTTTTTTGGAGCTTCCTGGGATTTTTTTTCCTTGGACCCATAGTTAACCCACAGATACGGAGAACCGACTATATTCAAATTCTACAATAGATTTATGGTTGTGACCATTCTATATACTGGTAAATATGTTCCTGATCTTACTGAAAATATAATTTGATTGC
>NW_006324601.1:0-289 GCF_000327345.1 Myotis davidii
GATAACTTTTCTCATCAACTTTAAATTTTTAGTTTATGGTATCATGTGCGCATGCACACAAACATTTTTTTTTCTAGAGCGGGGGACACCTTTCTCAACTTCCCAGCCTTTGGCAGACTGCCTTCAGGACTTACTTGTGTGACACTGGCTACCATTAGGGTTTTACTATTACTTAGTTTATTAAAACTTACTTTAGCTCCTCATAAGCATTTGCTATAGGAATAAATCATGTATCCTGTAAAACCACAATACAAGGCTTCAATTTGAAAATAACTTTTGCATAATTTCC
>NW_006324602.1:0-289 GCF_000327345.1 Myotis davidii
CTCCAAGGGGCCTCAGGAAATTCTTTCCCAGCGGCACCCCAAGAACTCCACTTTGATATGTAACAGGTGGGCACTCAGAATGCACCCCACTGATAACAGAAGGGCAAACCCAGAAAAGATGAAGAAAAAAATTACTGCAGCCATCAGAACACTAAGTCATTCATAATGCCTTAAGTTACATGGGGTCCTTCACAGTTAACAAGGCACTTTAATCTTCACATTCACAAGTCAGACTGTGGACACAAAGGGACCACACGCTAAACCTGACAAGCCCAGGGGAGGCCTGCAT
>NW_006324603.1:0-289 GCF_000327345.1 Myotis davidii
AAACAGTAACAGCAGGGATGGTGCTGTGGGGGAGAATCTCCAAGGTGGAGTTTTATTTATTTTAGGGGGGAAGCTAGGACCCCGCCACCTGGCCTTGAACGTGGCACCTGTACTTTTTAGTGGCTCGGTCTCCCCGCAACGGGTTCCCCCGGCCCAGGCCCAGGAAAGGTTTCTCCAAAGAGTTATTTCTGGAAGAAGTTGTCCTTTGGATGCTCCCAACTCAGCTGCTACCTGGGCCGGCCCTGCCCCCCACCCGCTCCCGCACACAAGCCTTTTCTCACGAAAGGTC
>NW_006324604.1:0-289 GCF_000327345.1 Myotis davidii
AACCCTCTGAGGAGATCTGGGGTTCTTGCTCTGCGCAATCCTATTCTTTCTGATACATCCAGGATCAATATTAGCCCCGAGATTCACAAAGGGAAGTCACATTTCATGTATTATGTCATGTTTCCAATATATCATAATATAAATTTTTTTGCATATCTAAGTAGCAAGTTAATGCTAACCAATATATTTTCTTTAATGTTTTAGAAAGAAGCACTTTTAGATAAAAAAAATGGCTTACAATTTTCCAAAGTAAGAAAATGCATTCACAAGAGAAGACATGGGAAAAAAA
>NW_006324605.1:0-289 GCF_000327345.1 Myotis davidii
ATACAAATTCTAAAAGAAGACATAGGCAGTAACATCTCAGACATATCTTGGAGTAATATTTTTGCTGATATTTTTCTAGGGGAAGGGAAACAAATGAGAAGATAAACAAATGGAACTACATTACATTAAAAAGCTTCTGCACAGCAAAAGAAATTATCAGCAAAATGAAAAGGGAACACACTATATGGAGAGCCAATGATACATCTGATAAGGGATTAACTTCTGAAATATGTGAAGAACATATACAACTTAATACAAGGAAGACAAACAATCCAATTTAAAAATGGAC
>NW_006324606.1:0-289 GCF_000327345.1 Myotis davidii
ATGAATATAAAATGAGGAAAGTAATGTTACCGGCTTCATAGGGTTGTGGTCAGGATGAAATGATTAATGCTGAAAGGAGTTTGGACCTGTTCTGGGCACAAGTAATGTTACACAAATTTTAGTTCTTGTGATTTAACCAAGAAATTTCTTAATTTATTCTTTACAGAAGTCAGAAAGAGTAATTATGTATTATTATAGTAACACATTAATACATTAATAAATAAGATTACCAATCAGAATGACAAATTTAAAGATTAAGCTTTCATTTTACAGGACTTAAAAATGTTTT
>NW_006324607.1:0-290 GCF_000327345.1 Myotis davidii
AATGTTCATTAAGACTAAGACTTATGACAGTATAACTAGTGACACAGTACTAGTAGAAGCAGCACTATACCGAGAATCAAGAAGATATATTCTAGTCTCCACACATTACTTTTTCTCTGTGACTTGGTTAAATTACTTAAGCCTGGAGAAGATTGAACTAGATCATTTCTAAGACTCTATCCTGCTAGAAAAGACTGAAATGCTCCATTATTACCAGCATTGCTGCACCATGGGTTTTTCATTCAAGTATTAGTTATCATCTTGGAAATAAGTTCATCTTCCATAAAGGC
>NW_006324608.1:0-289 GCF_000327345.1 Myotis davidii
AGTATTACTTGTACAAAAATAAGCAAAGGACAAAATTAATCCAAATGATTGAAAAGTCTGGTTAAATAGGTTACAATTAGTTGACATTCTACAATCATGTAACTGCATTTTACTCTCATTTCTTCTAAGTGGCTGCAGGAAAGGACATGCTTTTTGCCAAAAGTTAAAGTTTCTGAGCTTTTGTTTTGTTTCCCATTTTAAAGTCTATTTGGAAGTGCTGCTTTAGGTTTCCTTTAATGTTTTACTTCTGCTGGTTCTGTTTAAGTATAAGCTCAACTCTTCAAACTAT
>NW_006324609.1:0-289 GCF_000327345.1 Myotis davidii
CTCGGTTGCTTTGGGCTTGTGTTTCAACAGCTCTGCAAGTGCGCTGCGTTTAAATGAAAAGAAAAGAAAACAGGAAAGAGGTTACTCACAAGAAAAATGGAGATGCTTCTGCATAATCTCCAGTCTGCAGTCTCTGACTTTCTACTAACAGTAAAAAACCACACGACTGGAAAGTCAAAAGGGTTCCATATAAAAAATATTCCCAATGAATTTCTAAAACATTAAAAAATTTTCAAGATATAAGAAATGCTTTCAATTTGTATTAATATTTCTCATATGGTGTATTCAC
>NW_006324610.1:0-289 GCF_000327345.1 Myotis davidii
CGCAGACTAATGAAATAGAAGGAAATGTGGGAGTATCCCTATTCTTTCCACATCAATGAGTATTTTAAGATTTATGCAGGTGTGGAAAAAGAATACTAAACATTGGACCAAATATCTCTGTTAGGGCCACCATGCTGGAAAACTCCAGAACATGCCATTTCTATGGCAATGTAGGTGGGCTCCCTTCTCTCATGAAAGTGGCCATGAAAGCTACACTAAAAGGCCTGACTTTGGTTCTAGTGCTACAACTGTCACTCACCAGTTAGGTGAACTGGACAAATCACAACAC
>NW_006324611.1:0-289 GCF_000327345.1 Myotis davidii
TTGTGTAAAACTGTAGAGAACGCTATTTGAAGATGGTAAATTCGGCTTCAGATAAAGCAGGCTTCCCCCAATATGATCCATGCATATCAGGTATATATCTTTTCTTCTGTGACTGGTGGGTATCTTATTATTCAGATGGGAATCACCTTTAGTAGATGAGAAACTGATCTATCAGATCTGCTCAAAGAACAAGCTCTAATAGAAAGACCTGGATAGCAGCACTGTGCGTTTAAAAAAAAGTAAAAATCATGGACAGAGGAAGAAAAATCCTATATAATAAAAGCCTAAT
>NW_006324612.1:0-289 GCF_000327345.1 Myotis davidii
TCCTCTCTCTCTCAAATCAATCCACGCACTTTTAAAAGTTCTGAGCGCTTAGCTGCTGGTGGAGCAGACCTGGGAGGGGCCTGTGAAGTGGGGTTCCTAACAAGTCCCCCGGCACGGGGTGCTGTTGGCTGGACAACACTCAGAGAATCACTGAGCGATTCTTGGGGAATAAGGACCGTGACCTATTAGGTAACACAGGCAGGTTAGCCAACCTCGGTGCACTGCTAGCTCTTGTGCCTGCCTGCAGTCACTCCCGGAGCCCTGCCCCCCCTCACTGCTTTGCCCCCTC
>NW_006324613.1:0-289 GCF_000327345.1 Myotis davidii
ATATATATATAGCTCCAGTTTATTCATTTTAACTACTGTATAGTATTCCGTTGTTCCAGTTTATCATCTCCCTGATGAGTTTGATTCTTCTTCGTTTGACCCGGTATTGAAAACAGTACTTCTCTGGGCATCTAGTCGTGGGATTTTGGAATCAGAGAAGTGTGTTTCCAACACACTAGTCATGCTCTTCAGAGGGCCTGTGCCCCGGTCAGCCCTGCTGCTGGGAGGGCCCCGTTTCTCTCCTCTCCCTCAGCCCCGGCACTGCCTACTGTTTGCCACTTCCTCCTCC
>NW_006324614.1:0-289 GCF_000327345.1 Myotis davidii
TTTTTTCCATTCCTTTATTGCTCAATCTCCTTTAGTTGGTCACACTGTCTTTCAGCATCAAAATTAGAAGCACATGATTACATGTAAGATGACCATTTCCTATTCAGATCCATCATTAAAATGCCCTCGGTTCACTATCAAATTCCAAAGTATATTTAATGACATTTTCACATCAGGCATGTTTGCACTATTTAAAAGGATTGCAAGCCAAGCTTTATGTAGAGTTTGGAAATCATCTTTGTACCCACTGAGTCATGTGTCAATCACATTTTTGACCAGAAAAAAAAAA
>NW_006324615.1:0-289 GCF_000327345.1 Myotis davidii
AAAAAAATATATTTAAGTCATTGCTATATCAGAAACAGTGACCAGGGCCCTAAAATATCTAATCAAAGGAAAGAATTAGGTTTCAGAGAGTAAATTGAAATGGACCATGAAAATAATTGAGTAAATGGTTCTTAAAGCTACAAATAGAAGATGCAAAATAAAAGCAAACACAGTTACACAAGTGTTTACATAAAATTTGGGCAGTTTTGAGTGCAATAGATAAAGGAGATAGTAAAAATTTAGGGTGTCCCAACACAATGTATAAACACACTTTGAATAATTATAAAGG
>NW_006324616.1:0-289 GCF_000327345.1 Myotis davidii
CCTGTGGTGCCCATGCTAAGAACTTTGGACTGCTACCCAGATGTGCTTCAGGCCACCAGAATCTCTAGGGAAGTATCACTACCCCAGAGGTTTGTGAAGGAGAGGGATGACCTCTCCTTTCATGTCTGTGAAATAGAAAGGTCAGTGTTGGAGATGGACTAGAGGAAACATTTGTGTCACACCAGAAATGACCACAGAGGTCCAGGCGATGAGTCAATCCAGAGATCACAGAATGTTGTCATCTGCTGAGTTTAGAGGAACACCAGAACTGGGAGTCAAGCAGATTCCT
>NW_006324617.1:0-289 GCF_000327345.1 Myotis davidii
GGTGCAGGTGACTGTTTAATGAATGAAATAGGACGGGACAAATGAGCACTGGGGTCAGAAGCTGCTTTTAATGTATCACACTGAGACACAGGGGGGTAAACGTGTGGAGGAATGCATTCACTTTTATACTATTCATTTGTATAGGCTATGAATGGTTTGTAATGAGTAGGTATTTATGTGTTAGACACACAATAAAATCAAATTGAAAATACCAGAAGAAAATTTAGATGAACTTTGCTTTTTGGACAGGGAAAGGCTTTCCTAAGCCTACTAACAAGGGAATAATAAT
>NW_006324618.1:0-289 GCF_000327345.1 Myotis davidii
ACCAATGTCATCTCAATAAATTCAATTAAAAAGGGTTATTATTTAGAGGAAGCAAGGAAAACAAAAGCTAGGTAACTTATGCATTTTTGTTTGTGTGAATGCTTTTAATAACTTCAATAATGGAGAAAGTGGGTCCCCTGTTTTGAGCGGAATTCACCATAAGGGACCTTTTGAAGCAGGAGAATGTTGGGCAAGAAAAGGCAAAAAACAAATGTTCTATTTCCACAGAATAAATACGCAGATGGGCAAGAAGAACATTTCAGCAAGTATATAACACAACCATTTTTTA
>NW_006324619.1:0-289 GCF_000327345.1 Myotis davidii
CAGTAGTGTCATAAAAATAAAAGGATAGAACTTCAAGGAAAAACATTTAATGAGAAAAGCAGTAGGGATTTTCAATAGGAAAAATATAGTCTGTGACACTATCAAGGGCACTGGTCACCTGGGAAGTAAAGGATAGTGTAATGACACTAGAGAAAATATCTACACAGTCTGGTACAGGTAATAAATCTAGTTCAAAACCTGAATATTTTACTAAATGGCTACATGTTATTTTGCGCCTATAAAGTCTAAAGTTACTCTTGATCAATCACACAGAATATGAACATGTCAG
>NW_006324620.1:0-289 GCF_000327345.1 Myotis davidii
TCATCATCATCATCACCATATATGATGAGAATGTTGTTGCATCCCTCCTAATACTCCCCCCTCTTCTTCGAGAGAGTATTGTGCAGCACGCAGGAAATGTTATTAACGCGTCATAATACAGGTCCGCATATTCATCCTAACGAAACACAACATGCACCATCAACAATAACAACTACAACTATTCCTAGTCAGAGAACCATATTTCCTGTAACCCGTAACACATGATACAGCCATTGATTTCATGGTGAAGCAGTTCTGAAATGCTGTAGTACATATTAGGTATGGTGGA
>NW_006324621.1:0-289 GCF_000327345.1 Myotis davidii
TGGTGAAGGGTCTTCTCTTCAGTCCCCACCACGATCGGTGCAGAGAAGGGCCAATTAGTACTTGCGAATCCATTCCAGTGTGGATTGCACACGTCGGAAGGTGTTAGAGGCAGAGAGACCTAGTCAGAGGAGAAACCTCGCCCTTCACTCTGCTCCACCTGAGCCAACCAGCAGCGTGCCCCTCCGCACAGCCCCGCCCACCTCCCTTCTAGCGTGGGTAGTCCAGAACATCCTCTCGGGAGCAGCCACACCAGTTACACGCCACTCAGTTGAGACTGTCATCAGGGAA
>NW_006324622.1:0-289 GCF_000327345.1 Myotis davidii
TGTGTATGTGGTAATAATGCTTAAGACCTACTCTCGGCAACTTTTAAGTATACAATACACATTAGCTACTATAGTCGCATGCTGTATCTTATATCCTCAGAACGTATTCTTCTCATAACTAAAAATGTGTAGCCTTTGACCTATATCACCCCATTTCTTCCTTCCCCCAGCACCTGGAAATCACCATTTTATTATCAGTTTCTGTGAAATTGGCTTTATTTTTATTTTTAAAAAATATTTCACATATAAGTTATACCATGCAGTATTTGTCTTTCTATGTCTGGCTTAT
>NW_006324623.1:0-289 GCF_000327345.1 Myotis davidii
TGTTGATCTTGCTTAGACTTTCTCAAGCCATTTAGATAGACTGTCTCATTCTGTTTTCAATGCCATTGTGAAAGCACAAAATGAAATCTCTGTCCGAAGGCCCTGCCCAGGGAGGGTAGGTACTGGGCGTACTTACCCCAGAGCCTCTACCACCTGCAGACACACTGGTCAATTATCACCCCCCACACACACCCTCAGCTGAGCCACCCTGACCCCCACCACTCTGAGGGCTGGCACAGCAAACGCCATGTCTTTGCCATCTCTGTTCGTCTCTGAAATCCCTGACTTG
>NW_006324624.1:0-289 GCF_000327345.1 Myotis davidii
CTGATCTCTCTTTTTTTAAGTATTAACTCAATATATTTTTCACTAAAAATAATTCCAAATTTTATTGGTTCTCTAATTTAGAAATCTAATTTCTACAGTTTTCCTTTATATAAATCCACAAGTAATAAGACTATTTAGACATGTAAATTATCTTCACCCTGACCTGTGTGTCTCCGTAGGTTGGAAGATTGTCCCATACACCAAAAAGTTGTGGGTTTAATCCCTGGTGAGAGAGTGTACCAGAAGGCAGCCAACTAACTGATGGATGTTTCTCTCTCACACTGATGTT
>NW_006324625.1:0-289 GCF_000327345.1 Myotis davidii
ACATACAAATGGCCAACAGAAATATGAAAAGATACTCAATGTCACTAATTACTAGGGAAATGCAAATCAAACCAAAATGACATAACATAGCAAGAATGTGAAGAAATTGGAACCCTTGGACATTGTTGATAAAAATGCAAAATGGTACAGCCACTATGAAAAGCAGTATAAAGGTTCCTTCATAAACCAAACAAACAACAACAAAAACAAAAACATATGATCGAGCAATTTTACTTCTGGGTATCCATCCAAAGAAATTAAAATAAGAATCACAAAGAGATATCTGCAC
>NW_006324626.1:0-289 GCF_000327345.1 Myotis davidii
AAAAAGTTTTCCAAGTCTATTTGATATCACCAAGTATGATAAAATAGCATGCTACTAGCAAAAAGTAATTTGAATACATTAGGTCCACAAGCTTGCTTGGTTTTGTAGGGATAGAAACCAGCAGCATTCTTCATTTTAAACGTGGCTCCAGTCCCTGCCAGGGTTCTGGCTACAGCACTGTCTTTCTGCAAGGGAGCCTCAAGGACAAGCTGAGGTCACTGAATATCACTTGCAGTCCAGAAGATCTGAGATGTTGCTGAACAGTGATGCTACCAGATCCTGCCAGGGT
>NW_006324627.1:0-289 GCF_000327345.1 Myotis davidii
TAAGAGTAAACACAAGTCATTAAATTATCTTCTATAATATGCTTTAAATTGTCTTAGGCACTGATGATACAGAGATGAAAGATAAGCCTCTACAATTTTGTAGTTCACAGATAAACTAACAAGACTCTACCTGTTGGTCTGAGTAAATACAGTGTCACGCACACCTGAAAAAGTACAGAGAAGAGACTCGATCACACTGCTAGGACTATATCCCAAGAAAGAAACACCCATCAGAAAGAATATATATTTACCCCTGTATTCATAGCAGCACAATTTACAATGGCTAAGA
>NW_006324628.1:0-289 GCF_000327345.1 Myotis davidii
TTGGGAAGACCTAGTTGGCTGTTTACGATTGATTGTTTTAAAATATGGTTTTCTTGGTTATGATTGCATTTACAATTGACTCCTGCCTGAGTGTTGGGTTGTTTACCTTTGTTGGCTACCAAGGCATTAAAGCCACCTAATCTAATACCTTGTTTAATTATTTTGACAGTATCAAGACCAATATAAAAGCTCACATTTAGTAGAGTACTCTCTCTGTTTACCTTGGTATCAAAAATAAAATTTGCTCTTTTCAAACTTCAAGCCTCTTCTGGATCTAATGTTGACATTT
>NW_006324629.1:0-289 GCF_000327345.1 Myotis davidii
GGATAGTCATGCCCCAGGCGTATAACTTCTTTAGTACAAGATTTACCTTTGCTTTAAGCAAGCTCTGTCCATTGTTTATATGCATCTAAGTTAACACACCTTCGAGATGCCTCTTTTCAGAAACAAACCACTCTTAAAAGGGCACAAATCTTGTTAACCGTCCTGTAATTCAGTCCTTGCTTTCTCCCACCTTCCTGGAATCTTCCTTACATTCCTTCCTTTATTCAAAACGCTTAAAAGAAGCTGCAAGCTGCCGTTCTCAGAAGCATTTTTCTCAGTCTGTTGAGAT
>NW_006324630.1:0-289 GCF_000327345.1 Myotis davidii
TTTTTTTGCAAAGAACAGCTTATAAATAGTCGTAACATATAATTTGTGTTACTTGATTTGTATAAACATAATGATTTTCAGTGAAAATAATTTGCACTCAGTTAATTTTAGAGTACTCCCTGCATCTTTTCTCTGAGACTCTGAAAAGAACACTATTTCATATGGGCATGATCATAAGCTAGTACTACCTAGAACTAAATATGTCCTCAGGGTTGTTATGAGTTATAAGAAATGCCCACCCACTCATATTACATTCAATGGGAGGAATGCCTCTAAAATTAACAGAGTT
>NW_006324631.1:0-289 GCF_000327345.1 Myotis davidii
ACGGGGCCAAAGAGCCGCATGTGGCTCACGAGTTTGCTGACCACTGGTATATCCAATACAATAAAATACTATTCAACAATAAAAAGGAATGAACTAAAATTCACGCAGACATGGATGGATCTTAAATGTATTCTGCTATATGAAAGAAGCCAGCCTGAAAAGGCTACATCCTGCATGATTCCAACCAAATGATAAAGGCAAAACTATAGGGATAGTAAACAGATCAGTGGCTGCCAGGGATTGGGGGTGGGGAGGAGGTTAAATAATGAAGCACAGGGAATTTTTTTAA
>NW_006324632.1:0-289 GCF_000327345.1 Myotis davidii
CTTATTGATATGGCCTAAAGATGGATTCCAAATGAGGTGTGCCTTTGCCCAATAGGGATTCAGAAGGAAAAAAAATTTCCCCATATGTTCTTTAATTCCACAGAGGCTGAGGAGCGAGGTCTTAGAGATTTTGAGCTTTGGTGGAAGCCAATTTCTCTGGCTGTGAGGACGGGAGGACGCAACGCAGTGGCACCCAGACCACACCCCAGTTCAGAGCATGCTGTGCGTGAAAGTGTGAGGCGGTTCTGCAGGGGGGCTCCGTTTCAGGACCACGGACAGCGCCCTCCAG
>NW_006324633.1:0-289 GCF_000327345.1 Myotis davidii
ATGTTGAACATCTTTCATGTGCTTATTGGCTATTTATATCTTTGGAGAACTGCCTCTTCAGATCCTTTGCCCATTTTAAAATTGGCTTATTTGTCTTTATAGAATTGTAACAATTCTTTCTTCTAGATACAAATCCCTTATAATTGGCAGAAATTTTCTCCCATTTGGGGGTTTTCTTTTCACTTCTTGCTAGTGTCCTTTAAAACACAGAGGTTTTCATGTTGACAGTCATTTCTAATTTATATTTTTTCTTTTGTTGCTTTGTGGTTTTGGTGTCATATCTAAGAAA
>NW_006324634.1:0-289 GCF_000327345.1 Myotis davidii
ATCAATTGTACTTTAAATATTATAACACTGTATAATTTTCAATTTCCTTAAGTAATCCTTAAAATTTATTTTTTGCTGTTTGATAAAGATTTCACTGTACTGACATAGGTACAGTAAATCATAAAAGTCATATTACTAGCTATGCCTGCAAATGGATAAATTAACTGAGTCCAAAAAGAATATAACAGTTCTTACCAGAAGACCATCCTTTTACACCTATCACATTTGCTTGCAAAATTTCAACTATGATTGAAGGTATGTGAATGTGTGTATAATAATCCTATTGAAT
>NW_006324635.1:0-289 GCF_000327345.1 Myotis davidii
CACTCTGAAAAATAGTTTGGCTAGATATAAGAATCATAGTAATATTTTTTCAATTAGCACTGTGACTATGCCATCCCACTGCCTGATGTCCTGGAGTGTTTGTAAGGTCAAGTCTGCTGACCTGGTTTCATCTTGCCAGGTTTCTCTTTTCTATGATGATTTGTTTGCCCTTGGTGGGTTGTATTATTTTCTCTTTCCTTCATAGCTTTTACAACCTGGGTCTGATTGCACATTTCATTGTACCTATTCTACTTATATTTCATTGAGCTTGGATGTGCAGATTGATATT
>NW_006324636.1:0-289 GCF_000327345.1 Myotis davidii
CCCGGGCATGTTTCCTTGACCGGAATCGAACCCTGACCCTCCAGTCTGCAGGCTGACATTCTATCATTCTGTTGACTGAGCTAAACCGGCTAGGGTACTAATTACTTTATATGTCAATTATATACATTTGTTATTTTAATCTACAATTTACCATTTAACATCTTATTAATATTTTAAAATTCTAAAACATTGTTTTTTATGAATAATCTTTCTTCATTTCTGCAAGAATTAATACAGAATATTTTTAAATTTCTGGGACAATTATAATGAGCAGTCAAAATGGAGATAG
>NW_006324637.1:0-289 GCF_000327345.1 Myotis davidii
AGGGCACTCATCCCGACCCACTGTCCTCGGGGCCTCCGAGTCCTGGCTAAACACAGGTGGTGAGAAGTAGTGTTTGAGAGCAGTATGCCTGTGTTGGCAGCCTGCCTTCTGTGCACTGCATAGTTTATTTCCTCAGCCAGCCTTGTACATTAGGTAGTAGAATTCTCATTTTATAGAGAGGGAAATGCGATAGTAACTTTTACCTTGGAGCCAGCTGTTCTTTAACTTTCAAAGTTTTGTTAATTTTTTAAAATATATTGCATTGATCTTAGAGAGAAAGGGAGAGGGA
>NW_006324638.1:0-289 GCF_000327345.1 Myotis davidii
TATTCCGGGGCCCAGACCTCAAACACACAATCCAGTTTTATACTGATCTATAGTTTCTTTTCTGTGATGTATATTTGAGGTAATGGTATCAGGATTATTATATGTTTAAAATTTTAATATTGAATCAGTCCAACCTTTGCACTTTTCTAAAAGAGCTTAAATATCAACATTATCTGTTATTAAAAGATAGAAGGAGCCCTAGCCAGCTAGCTTATTTGGAGTGTTGTCCCAATATGCTAAGGTTGTGGGTTCGATGCCCAGTCAGGGTACATACAAGAATCAACCAGTG
>NW_006324639.1:0-289 GCF_000327345.1 Myotis davidii
TTTCACCTCAACCAAACTACAAAGACCCTTGAGAACTGAAATCATATTACATATTTCTCTGTATTCCTCAGAACACCCAACACGGGGCTGTAGAGATTCCTAATAAATATTAATTGACCAACTAGTTAAAAAGCCCAGCCACTGCTTAGGACTTCAAAATGAAAGGGAGCCACTGATGCCAGACTGGAGTAACTCCCCTTCCTTCCTTGGGGAATGAGCTTTTAAGGATGAGTCTTCACTAAAGTGAGGGTTTAGGGCTAGGATTTTCTCATCCTCACACATCCAGTTG
>NW_006324640.1:0-289 GCF_000327345.1 Myotis davidii
AATTTGCCTTCCAAGGCTTCGTTCTGTTGCCACTCTTCTCTCTTCCCTCCCTCTCTCTTTGGGTGACTGACTCATCCTCCTACCATGTGAGAGTCCAGCATCCGGCAGACCTCAACAGTCTCCTGGAAGGAGATGAGTGGACTTTCTCACGGTCCGCCCCAGCCCCAGATGGTCCAGCCCAGCTCTGTTTTGCCTACCTCATCCAGGGTCAGCAATTTAGACCAGGAGTGATCTTACTCTTGTCAAAAATGTTCTTTTTCTTTTTAGGTGGTGATGGTAGTAGTAATAA
>NW_006324641.1:0-289 GCF_000327345.1 Myotis davidii
TCTCTCTCTCTCTTTTTCTTCCTCGTCTGTCCCTGATTGGCTCAAGTAATAATTTTCAAATATCTGTCCAGGGCTTTTGCATGTCAAAAAAGCATTGCTAGAGCCTGCAGTGCTCAAGAAAGATGCTGCAAATCCTCTTTTCATTAACTCTTTAAATTAAATACTATATATACACATAAAATGACATGCAACTAGGAGCCCAAATGACAACTCTGCAGTTTACAAATTTCTCTTTATTTCCAGATCCATTATTTTTCTGTGCCTCCTCTAATGTAGATTTTCAAAAAAA
>NW_006324642.1:0-289 GCF_000327345.1 Myotis davidii
GGTGTAAGTGAGCTCTAACCATGTGTTTTCTCAGTCACAAGAGGAAGTGGAAGACCAAGCTGTACTCATGACTGTGACCTTTTAGCTAGAGACCACCTAACTATAAGCCTAAACTACATCTTAGAATATGATCCAAACACATTAGACATTTCTTTTCTTTGGGGAGGGGGTGGTGATGAGTAGAGAGCATGGTACAAAAATATCCACCAACCACTAGACTACCTCCATTACTTCTTTCTTTTTTGGGCGGGTTAAACCTCACCTGAGGATATTTTTCCTTTGAGTTTTA
>NW_006324643.1:0-289 GCF_000327345.1 Myotis davidii
TTTTTTATGCCTCTTGTGCCTTTATTTCTTCACCTGAGAAACAGGCACAGTAGTAATGCCTACCTCATGGGCTTGTGATGAGGATTAACTGAGTTAATATCTCATGAATTAAGTATGAGTTAGGACAGTTAGAACAGGAATGGTCATTATTTCAGAGGGAAGCAGAGCAAATTATCAAGGTGCAGCCCTTTCATTCTAGTGATCCTTGGGAGCAAGGCATGCCTGGCTCCATCCTCAGATTCAGAAGGGCCTACGGTAAGCTATTTTCACTGTCTGAGAATGCAAATGG
>NW_006324644.1:0-289 GCF_000327345.1 Myotis davidii
TGAGCCACGCCGGCCGGCCCAGGTAGTTTAAATAATCCGCCAGAGGTCACACGGCTTGCCGAGAGCCAGAGCCGGACTGGGACCCGCATTTTCTATCCTTAATCCAGTTATCTTTCCAATACACAGGTTCAGGAAGGTGAGTTTAGAGCTGGGGGGACCACAATGGGGTTCTTCAGTGGGAACCCTCAACACTAGGATAGTTCCCCAAATAGGGCCACACAAAGACCCGGAGCCAGCTCCTGCCTGCCTTGCTGTAGAATGAGGGGCTGTTCTCTGGACAAGACCCTCC
>NW_006324645.1:0-289 GCF_000327345.1 Myotis davidii
CAGGAGAGAGGTAGACAACCCAAAATAAAATGGCAAAAAGGAATGACAGGTTCTACACAAAGGAGGATATCCATGTGGCTACTAAACCCAGGACAAGTTCCTTGGTTCTACCAGTCACAGGGAGAACACAACTTAAACTCATAATGTGAAAATTCAACATATTCACAATGTGACCAAACTATTTTTCAAATATTTGAGAAGATACTGACTATATCTCATACTCTGCGGAGGGCGAGTAAATGTATACAAGCACTTTGGAAAACTGTCAGAAACCACTAAAACTGAACAT
>NW_006324646.1:0-289 GCF_000327345.1 Myotis davidii
CGGGACACTCGAAAGTCAAGGCCCCACTGTATTTTATGAAGGCAAAGGTAATGTCAACGAAACAACAAAGTTTCTTTTGTTATATTTACAGTCTGGAGGCATATATTAGAAGCATGTATTAGTGACCACCTTGGTGTAACATGAAGGAAAATTTTGTAAGATTTGTCAAAATGCCTTGCTGATAATTTTGTTACAGTGTATAAAAGTTCTCTATAGATGTATGTGCTATCATTGACTGTAACATTTTTCTTCTAAAGGAGTTCATCTGCTGCTTAGCAACATCCTGAAT
>NW_006324647.1:0-289 GCF_000327345.1 Myotis davidii
AATTGGAATCCCAGAGAAAATAGCATGACAGAGCTATTGTCTGGCCAGAACAAGTAAGAGAGTCTTAAGGGAGATCAAAAGCAACTCCAACCAGCAAGGTAAGGAGGAGAGAATGTGGGCTTTAGACTTTGAAGTTAATACTATGCAGCAGAATGACCGATGAGGAAAGCTGGGGGTCCTAAATTAAGAAAAGGGTCAGGTTCAGGCAAAGAACTACAGCATATATAAACCGGAGACAAAGAGACACGAGACAGATTTCCAGATTTTCGATTTATTTATTTATTTATTT
>NW_006324648.1:0-289 GCF_000327345.1 Myotis davidii
AAAAAAAATTATAAATTTGACTATAGATCAAAACATACAACATATTCAAATAAACTGCAATTCTAACATGTTTAATATGTATACATCCAAGCACATGAAATATATACAGGTAACACTTCCACACAAGAGGAAGCAGGCTTAATTCCCAATTACAGAGCCATTAAAAAGAACTCCTAATTTTAAACTATGCACCTCATTGAATTTGTGCCTTGTTCAGAATAAAAGCCTGTTTTCAAGTTACCAGCAGAAAATAAGTACTGTGGCCAATTAATTGTTTTGAACATGTCTT
>NW_006324649.1:0-289 GCF_000327345.1 Myotis davidii
TCATGGCAATGAGACCAAGTTCCTCCAATTCCAGGTGCTAATTCTGCAGGTTAGGAGAACTAAGCCTGGAGAGGGGCTGAGGGAATATTCTAAATCAAATTGGCTAATTCGATAATTAAAAATAGCAGGCTTTCCAACTTCTGGCTCCCACTGCATTCATTCTCCTCGTCAACAAACTCTTCCTGAACACAAACAATGTGTCAGACAGCAAACAGGTGCTGAGTGAAGAGCTGAGTAAATCGTGGTTGCTCTTTTCAGAAGGGAATAATAAAAGTACACTCTATACCCT
>NW_006324650.1:0-289 GCF_000327345.1 Myotis davidii
TGATGTTTTTGAATGATATAATTTTGATCTCTATATTTTATTTTATTTTTAATTTTTTGAGTGTATTTAAAAGAGTATATTTTCATAAACAGATCACTCTGAACATTCTATTTATTTTTAAAAATTGTGCTACAACTTTTGTAATATATTTTGCTTGTGGAAGAAATCATAATTTTCCAAGGAAATAAAATATTTCAAAAAATTGAAAAAAATTTACCACTCCTCATGGGAGATATTTTACTGCAGGAATATAATTTAAAGTGGATGCTCCTTGTAATGCTGGGATGCA
>NW_006324651.1:0-289 GCF_000327345.1 Myotis davidii
AAATGTAAGACCTGAAACCATAACACTCCTAGAGGAAAACATGGGCAGCACTCTCTTAGCAATATTTTTTTGATATGTCTCCTCAGGCAAGGGAAGCAAAAGAAAAAAATAAACAACTAGGACTACATCACACTAAATAGTTTTTTTCACAGTGAAGGAGACCAGTGACAAAATGAAAAGACTGTGTCCCTGTAGGGCAGGGGTTGGAAACATCGGCCCACGGGCCGTATAAGGCCCGAGAAATCGTGTGGTCTGACCCTTCTAAGGCATTAGGGGTGAGTTAATTAAA
>NW_006324652.1:0-289 GCF_000327345.1 Myotis davidii
GCATATTACCCTTTTATTATATAGGATAATATTGGTGATGGGTAATCATTTTACAATAAAATAACTTTTAAATAGACTAGGGTTATATCTTTTTAACATTCAAATATACTGAAATTTCCATTTGTACAGCTTGGCAAGTATTATACTAAATTGTGTCCCCTACTCCCCCCAAATTTAGATGTTGAAGTCTTAATCCTGAGTACCTCAGAACATGACCATATGTGGTAATAGAGTCCTTAAATAGGTTATTAGGTTAAAATGAGGTCATTGGGATGGGCCCTAATCCAAT
>NW_006324653.1:0-290 GCF_000327345.1 Myotis davidii
TTTGGCCCCTCCCCACCCACCGCCTCTGAGGACAGCGCCCACCTGAAGCCCGCGAGCTCCGGCCCCGGCTCCCGAAAGCCACAGCCGCGAGTTTATGGAAAACGTGGGCTGGGACCGGTGCGTCGGTATCTCGAGAGCTGTCAGCGTCGCCACGTGAGGAACAGGTGGAAGTCAGACCCAGTGAGGCCACACGCAGGTGTGAGAGTCATGACGAGGGGAAGGACCGGGTGGCAGGGTGAGTGGAGCAGAGGCCTGCGGAGCCAGCTCCCGCCACTTGTCCCGCATCCGTC
>NW_006324654.1:0-290 GCF_000327345.1 Myotis davidii
AATAAAAGTTGTTTAATTGTTATACAAGTAAAGGATAAAATGTAAGTATCCCCGAACAAATCCAGCACTTAAGGCTTCAAACCCCTGCTCAAAAATGATGGCCTCACTTTGCTTATCACCGTCAGCAATATGAGAGCCCAGGATTCTGGCAACTTATCACCCCCGTCACCTTTCTCAGCCATTGGTATGAAGAAGCAGAATCCAGGAGCTTTTTTTCTCCAGTTCCCAAGGTTGAGAATTACTTTTAGATCACCCGTGCACTATAGGTGATCCTAAAAGTATAATGTAAA
>NW_006324655.1:0-290 GCF_000327345.1 Myotis davidii
CCCCAAACTTTCCAACATTTCTCCTAAATCAAAGCAAAGATAGGTGCTAAAAGTGTAATCTGCTTTCAGTGTTGTCTTATGTCTTAGCTTTAGAAAGCAAATACTGTACTCACGTTGGTAAACATTATGGTCCTATATAAAATTCCTGGGTCTCTTGTCACTTGTATTAAGGAACATGCTTTAACTGTTATAATCTTCCATTGTTAATGATGGGTTTGTATAAATTACTTCGGTTTACAGCAAATTATATACATTTATCAAAGAGTAACTCAAACTTCACTTCCTGCGGA
>NW_006324656.1:0-290 GCF_000327345.1 Myotis davidii
TAGGAAGGAATAAGGGATGCCTAGAGTAGCAGGCATAGGAACCACAGTTTCTAACGGAATATTTAGAAAATGGGGCCTATTAATATCAAAGAATATGCAGGAAATGTTACAAGATGCCTTAATTAAAATCATTCCTTCTTCCTGCAGGACTCAGGTCCTCGCCTAGATAGAGGAAAATGGAGCTAATTCTATAAAAATAGACTAATGACTTTGGTGTTGATTTATGGTTATTGTAAATATACTAGACACATCACTGGCCAAACATGTGCAGCATTTACATAGTACTAGAG
>NW_006324657.1:0-290 GCF_000327345.1 Myotis davidii
ACCCTTCTCCTAAGTGCTGTTTAATTAAGTGGTGCTGCCCCTGCACCACGTGACACATTGTGTTAAAGGAAGTCCGCCAACAAGGGGCCCACTCTTCCTGAGCTGTAGGATCTAAGAAATACGAGAACTATATTTCAGACCAAAGTGAAGAATCCTTTTATGCAGAGGAATATGAGATACAGTGACTGTACTCTCCATTTCTTCCTCACTGGCCTCTAGTGTTATCGGAGAAATGCGTGGGTTTCCATTGCGAGTGCGAGTGGGGTTCTTGGGGTACCCCTGGAATAAGC
>NW_006324658.1:0-290 GCF_000327345.1 Myotis davidii
GTGACAGATGATTACTAGAATTAGTGTGGTGATGACATTGTAAGGTATAAATATGTTGACTCCTATATTGTACACCTGAAACTAATAAAACCAATATAAGATTGTATACAGCTATATTTAGAAAAAATAAAATTAAACAAATTTAGAACAAGTTATGTTGAAATAGCAGAGGTACTTTTAGAAAGAGGACCAACTAATCTCCAGGCAATTTAATTTATTCATTGAGACAAAATCAGCATACTATAAATATCACTCTCTAAAATGTAAAATTTTGTGATTTTAGTATATTC
>NW_006324659.1:0-290 GCF_000327345.1 Myotis davidii
AGATCACACTTCCCTAGGGCATGGCTCTCTCATTAATGACCAAGATTGTGGCACCTGTGTTCCAATGAGCAAGACATTTTGATATAAAATATTTTTAAGGGAGTTGTAGTTTATGCCAGTTTATACTTGGATTCTGGTAAGAGACTCGTTGACTGTGTACATCAATCTTGTAAGCCTTCTTGACTACAGCTGCCAGAGAGTAGGGCACCGGTGGATGTTTCTAGAACTGATATGTCACATGATTTCCTGTCTTTTATATTCTTACTAGAGGCCCGGAGCAGGATCCCTCA
>NW_006324660.1:0-290 GCF_000327345.1 Myotis davidii
AAAAAAAAACATTTGTTATCTTTCTAACATGAATTCCTGTGGTTCTAAAGCTAGCTCTAGTTAAAAGAAGAGCCCCATCTATGATGCACTATTAGTACATGATGCATTTTCATTATCTTATGTTTGAAAGCCTTGGAACCACCAGGTATTACAGCCACTGTTACTGAGGCAGGAAATTAACACCTTAGCAAGGTGTAAACTGAAATATGCCCATCTTCTGATTGATATATAGGTAGATGATAAATGATAGACAGATCGATGATAGGTAGGTAGATAGATGATAGATAGAT
>NW_006324661.1:0-290 GCF_000327345.1 Myotis davidii
ATATTTGCCAATGATACATCTGATAAAGGGTTATCGTTCAAAATATATGAAGAACTCATACAACTCAGGACCAAGAAGACAAAAAATCCAATGTAAAAAAATGGGCAAAAGACCTGAATAGATACTTTTCCAAAGAGGATACATAGATGGCCAACAGACATATGAAAAAATGTTCCACATCACTAATCATCAGAGGGATGCAAATAAAAAATACAATAAGGTATCACTTCACACCGGCCAAAATGACTACCATCAATAAAAAACAACAAGTGCTGGTGAGGATGTGGAGA
>NW_006324662.1:0-290 GCF_000327345.1 Myotis davidii
TAATGAGTGATTAGCAGGGACCTGAGGCTGTGTAGCGCCAGGCTGGGGTGGGGTACCTGAGTCTGCGTGCCCAACCCAACAGGGCTTGACGGGGGACCTCAGGCCACCCCTCCACCCCAGCACTGAGCTGGGGGAACTCAGGCCACACCCGCTGCCTGGCCGGGCTTGAGGGGGACCTGAGGTCATGCCCCTCACCCAGTGGGTCTTGATAGGGGCCCTGAGGCTGTGCACTCCACCCGGTGGGGCTTGACAGGGGCCCTGAGGCTGCACCCCTCCACCCAGCGGGGCTT
>NW_006324663.1:0-290 GCF_000327345.1 Myotis davidii
GGATTTTTAGGGCAATGAAAATACTCTAAATAATACTATAATGGCAGATACATGTCAGTATATATTTGTCTAAACCCCAAAGCATGTACAACACTACAAATGAACTAAGGTTAACTATGGATTTGGAGTGACTATGATGTGTCAATATTGGTTAATCAATTTCAACAAATGTACCACTCTGGTTGGGGGATATTGATAATGGGGAGGTTATGCATGTGTAGAGGCAGAGGTTGTATGTGAAATCTCTATACTTCCTTCTCAATTTTGCTGTGACCCTAAAACTGCTCTAA
>NW_006324664.1:0-289 GCF_000327345.1 Myotis davidii
CAGAAGTGCCAATTGCGTAATATTAGATGACTTCTGATAAGGTAATAAATTAAAAAGCTCAATTAGCTTAAATCTATCATGAATGCATTAAGATTTTCTCTTTTTTCTGAAAATTGGGCGTATGCTTAACTTAGAAATTTTAAAACATTATTTCTTAATAATGTCAAACTTAGTATGTATATTTAATAAATAGAGTGGTTAAAAAATAAGTATATAAATTAAAAAGCGGTCCTATAGAGAGTAACCTCACAGGGTGATTTAACAGGAATTCCTAACTGGGCAGGTCATG
>NW_006324665.1:0-290 GCF_000327345.1 Myotis davidii
TGAGGCGGAAGAGCAGGGCGGTAGGTGATGGGTGCCACCAGCCTGGGAAGAAGATGAAGAGACTGAGGATGTTCCTGGAAAGGTTGAAAGTCCGTGGCCCAGAGTGTGACAGAAGAGAGTAAAGTCTTGTCCTTATTGCAGGACTTGTCAGAGCCTTGACCATCCAGGTCACAGTGCATGGCCAGGGAGCCCCTGGGAGCACTGCAACCATTATTGGCACCGAGTGTTTCCATCGGGACACAGAGAGCAGTCGGGGCTTGTGCTCTCGGGTGAAGGAACCTGTTACCAGA
>NW_006324666.1:0-290 GCF_000327345.1 Myotis davidii
CAGCCAGCTTTTTTGGGGTCTCCCCTCCCTGCACAGCGAATCCCTGGAGGCTACTGCCTGGACATCGAAGGGCTCTTCCACATTACAGCCTCCACCTTCCTTATTCAATGGCATCTCGGGTGCCTGCCCAGTTGCACTGCAGGTTACAGTGCCTCCACTGTCCTCCCATTCCCAGCACATGTCTCACTTGGAGTTCCAATCTCCACCCTTACTTCCAACCATGCTTCAATTACAGCCCCCACCTCTGGCTCAGGTCCAGGTCTGGGGCCATCTCCCATCCTCTCTACCAA
>NW_006324667.1:0-290 GCF_000327345.1 Myotis davidii
TTTTGTGCACCGGGCCTCTAGTGTATATATATAGAGAGATTCCCAAAATTCACTCAAGATTTGCAATTGAATTGCAAATCATGGGTGAATTTGGGGGCACCCTATATATATATATATTTTTTATTTTTTAAATAAAAAACTTTCTTCCAGACAGGTGGCCCCCAGATGGCGCAGCCCCTCCTACCTCCATTTTTAACATCAGCTTCCGCAGCAGAAATTAACGACCCAGCGACCGAGCGATTGAAGTTAACGAGGGTCCTATTTATAGGCAACCGCGTGAGCCCGACCGG
>NW_006324668.1:0-290 GCF_000327345.1 Myotis davidii
CTCTGAAATTAAATATAATGAGAAGTAAAATGAATTTAAAGTGCTTATTAAGGTGCTGTGTAAATGTAAGTTATGATTAGATGAAAATTACATGATATTCATGCAGGCATAATTTAGATGTCTATATATATGCTGGTAGTCCCTTTCATTTTGAGGATACAAAATGAAATAAACAAGAACTTATTCTCTCAGAACTTGTTATCTGAGAACTTGTAACAGGAGGATCAGACCTGTGTTTAAATTTACTATAGTTCAGTATAGTAGTATACACTGAGTGGCCAGATTATTAT
>NW_006324669.1:0-290 GCF_000327345.1 Myotis davidii
CTGTCCTTCCTTCCCCCCCACACAGGGTGTTGGGTTCTTGGCTGAGCGGAGTACAGAGTTCTCAACAAAACATTGTATCTGTGAATCTTACCCAACCCACCATATTTTTCCGAATAAGCGTGATATATATCTCTCTTTTTAGCTTCTCTCTTGTCATCCCTTTACACAAATCCATTGGGCATAAACAAGCACAACCTTACCTTCCTTCCATTTGGAGAAGTCCCTCTCAAAATTCGGTCGATGACAGCTTTCTTCCCCGTCATGTACTTCCCCTTTTCTCTCCTATCTCG
>NW_006324670.1:0-290 GCF_000327345.1 Myotis davidii
GTCGTGACCCACAGGTTGAGAACTGCTGTCTTATAGTAAAGCCTCTTTTTAAAGCTTATTTTGTCTTATTAAGTGTTGCTATCCCAGTTTTGTTTTGTTTTTCATTTCCATTTGCAGGAAATATCTTTTTCCAATCCTTTACATATATTCTGAGGTGAGTCCCTCATAGGCAGCATATGTGTGGGTCTTATATTCTTGTCCATTCAGCTACTCTATGCCTTTTGATCGGAGCACTGAAGCCATTTGTATTTAAAGTGATTATTGATAGATACATACTTATTGCCATTTTA
>NW_006324671.1:0-290 GCF_000327345.1 Myotis davidii
GGAGAGACTCCCCAGAACCAGGGACAGAACGAGGAGTGGGGGTCGGGGCCTGAAGGGGGGTACAGCAGGCACAGGTTCACCCCGTGAGGCATCCTGGGGACCCCTCCCAGCTCGGAGGGTGGCAGGCAGAACCAGCCGGCCTCCCTCGGAGGAGGGCGGGGAAGGAGACCCACAGGGCACCCCCAAAACCTGGGGCTGGCGTGGCACCTCCACATCCCCGCCAGCTCTCTGCAGATCAGGACGCGTGGAGGCCCCCTGAGCTGGGTGCCTACAAGGCCCAGCTTTTCGGA
>NW_006324672.1:0-290 GCF_000327345.1 Myotis davidii
TTTTTTTTTGGAATAGTATTTTAGGTTTACAGAAAAACGGAGCAACAAGTAAGAGTTCTCACGGACTCTCCCATTATCCCTCAGTTTTGCCCTATTACTAAAACCTCATATTAGTGTGGGATATTTCTTATAATGGATGAGCCAATATTGATATACTGTTGCTTAATAAAGTCCATAGTTTATATTAGGGCTCACTCTTTGTGTTGGAAAGTTCTATGGTTTTTAATAATGTATAATACCACATATCCACTATTACAATATTACACAGAAGAGGTTCATGGCCCTAAATA
>NW_006324673.1:0-290 GCF_000327345.1 Myotis davidii
GATGTTTCTATCTCTCTTTTCCTCTCCCTTCTCCAATGAAATAAACAAAAACAGATTAAAAAAAGAAAAAAAGACATCAGGAGCCTTTTGGTATTGAGTCATTTTGCCTGGGAAGGGGAAAATGCTCCAGGGCAAGTTGAATGACAAGAACTAATTAGATTTTTGACATGTTGCTGCTCAATTACATAAATTTGACCAGCTGTGGCAAGGTTGCCCTAGTAGGCTGCTGCTTGGGGAATACCTCATGCTCAGTCTTTTTCTAGACCAGTGATGGTGAACCTTTTGAGCTC
>NW_006324674.1:0-290 GCF_000327345.1 Myotis davidii
GTCTATGGCTATAAGGCATATTTCCTGCCATAGCAACAGAGCTTCTATTCCTGCCCACTGAATTCACATCCTGCTGGCATTGATCAGAAATGTCCATTTGTGCCAAATTAATGCCAGGCCACAGACGCTGGGGGTCCACATTCTTGACGGAGCCAGGAGCTTTCCACATTCCACAAGGGGATACATTCACTTCACATGTGCAGCTGTTCCTCCAGCTTAAAAGCTGAAGGCAGTGCCGGGTCACACCACCCTATGAAGTAGCCGTGGTCTCAAAAACCACAGGCTATCTG
>NW_006324675.1:0-290 GCF_000327345.1 Myotis davidii
TGGCAGGGCTCAGTGCCATTTTCAACAGTGTTTGTTCACTTCATGTCTCCCTGTCACATTTGGTAATTCCTGCAGTATTTCAAACTTCCTCATTGTTAATATATTCGTTATGGCGATACCTGATTCGTGATCTTTGATGTTAATATTGTAATTATTTAGGGGCACCACAACCACACCCATATCAAACGGAACTTAATCAATCAATGTTGTGTGTGTTCTGACTGCTCCACTGACCGGCCATTCCCCCATCTCTCTCCTTCTCCTCAGGCCTCCCTATTCCCTGAGACACA
>NW_006324676.1:0-290 GCF_000327345.1 Myotis davidii
AACCCAGGCATGTGCCTGACCGGGAATGGAACCATGATCTCCTGGGTCACAGGTCGGCACTGAACCACTGAGCCATGCCAGACGGGTTCTCTTCTCCTAATTCATTCATTTACTCATTCCACACAATTTATTGAGCTCCTACAGGTGCCAGGTACTCTTCTACCAAACAAGGAAAATTCTCTCCTCTTCGTTCATTATCCTAGTGAACGAACGAAGAAAAGTCTCTCCCCTCATAGAGCTGATATTCTAGTACTTTCAGAATTAATACACACTCACTGAGGAATATCGAG
>NW_006324677.1:0-290 GCF_000327345.1 Myotis davidii
TTTTTTTGTATTGACATAGCATCAATCCATTATTATCATAATGATAGCAAGCCTTTGTTAGAAATTTAGTCATCACTATTAGTATCATGAATATAATTAGAATTATCAAATAATTTCCTATGTGCCTTATCATGCATGGAGCAAGCCATGCAACTTTCACATTAGTAAATATTTATAAATGCTTCTTTGGAACCTATTTACTAAAAATTAAAGAATTGTCTTAAAACTGTTGTTCAGTAGACCTGTGCTCTAGTCTCTCTTGCCGGGAACCAATTCCAGCATGTCATAAT
>NW_006324678.1:0-290 GCF_000327345.1 Myotis davidii
CTTAAAAGGGTGAAAGTTATGTAAATTAAACCTCATTAATGTAATAATGCAATAATGTAATTTTCAATAATGTAAAATTTATTCCTTATTTTAATGCATTTTACTTAAGAAATAAATAGTAGTATTGCTTATAATTGTCAGTATAACCATGAACTAAAGACACTTTCATCAGTCAAAAAGTACCTATACTAGGGAATACCATAATTAGAAAAAACTTAAAATTCTGCCTTGATCAATGATATTTTCCTTTTTTTTTCTTTTTTAAATTTATTTTATTGATTTTTTACAGA
>NW_006324679.1:0-290 GCF_000327345.1 Myotis davidii
TGTGTAGTATGTTGAATATGTCTCTGTTGTGTATAATAACCAATGTTTTACATCCAAGTACGTTTTGCATTAATGATTGGCTTTATTGGAAGCATGACACCTAAATGAGAAAGGGTAATGTTGGTGATATTACATTCATGTTACTTGTCCATATATTGACAAAGTGTGAGTTGTTTTCGCTCCCTCTTTTGGACGTTACTATTGGGGTCATGTCCCTGTTGTATATTTCTGTTTCTTTTGTATCCAGCTGTTGATCATTGGTAGTTTAGAGATTAACAAAAAGTGGAACA
>NW_006324680.1:0-290 GCF_000327345.1 Myotis davidii
CTGGGATTGAACCTGAAACCCAGGCATGTGCCCCTGATCTGGAATCAAACCCACGACCCTTTGCTGCATGGGCCAACACTCTAACTGCTGAGCCACACCAGTCGGGGCTCTGTTTTCTTACTCTTTTTCTCTTCATGGCATTGACTAGTTTATAATTCAGCTATTTATTACTCTGGTAAAAAATATCTGTTAGCAAGTCTGTCAGCCAAATACCAAAAGGGAAAGATCATGAATGGAGGGCTTACATAGCTTCGGAATTCAGGTAGGAACCTCACCAAACTGTGAGATGG
>NW_006324681.1:0-290 GCF_000327345.1 Myotis davidii
CACAACCCAGGTACGTGCCCTGACCAGGAATCAAACGGGACGCATGGGATGATGCTCAGCCACTAGGCCACACTGGCCAGGGCAGTTCGCTTCTTGCGAAATGAGTTCCTAGCATTCTTAAGCAAACAGGCTACGTATCTGCAATCACATATTAGTTGACAGGTCACGTTTACAGAAATAATGGTAACAGATTGGTGGTGTGAGGTGCATAGGGATCCTGAGGGGAGCCCACAGGAGGCCACACCTTCTCTCGGCAACCTGCTCTGCCTTCCTGGGTGCCAGCGAGGCGA
>NW_006324682.1:0-290 GCF_000327345.1 Myotis davidii
TCTGTGGTGTGGAGGGTGGGGCCGGGGTCTGGGTCCTGCGGCTCACATGATGGAGCAGCATTTAAAACGCTGCTTTCTTCATGTCAAAGTCCTGGGTGTCACTGGCAGGGGCCTCGGGCCCCACGTGGTTCTCCTACCTGGAGCCTGAAGTGGTAGGGGGCTCGGCCGCAC
Source organism: Myotis davidii (assembly GCF_000327345.1). Lineage (NCBI taxonomy): Eukaryota > Metazoa > Chordata > Mammalia > Chiroptera > Vespertilionidae > Myotis > Myotis davidii. The sequence goes on from NW_006324682.1 coordinate 172, forward strand.
TGCCATTGGGCGGGGCGGCCTCCTTCGGCTCGGCCTCGTCCTCGATGACCACCAGCTCTGCCGTGATGGTGTCCTGCAGCCCCAGAACTTTCTGGCTTTCTGCCTCATCCTCCACATTC
>NW_006324683.1:0-290 GCF_000327345.1 Myotis davidii
GGAGAGGCTGGGAGTTCACCCATTAAGCTGTCACGGGTGGGTGCTTGGGGAGCACGGACATTCTAGTGACCCTGTGTGGAGTGGAGTGGATGTTGCTGGTGTCTCCCCAAAGGATCTGCACCCTGATTTAGGCAGTGATGCAGATGAGGAACAGTGGAAGGAAGTTCACAAACAGGTGGTTGAAAGTGCCTATGAGGTGACCAAACTGAAAGGCTACACACCCTGGGCCACTGGCCCATCTGTGGCAGATTTGGCAGGAAGTATGATGAAGAATCGTAGGCGGGTGCATC
>NW_006324684.1:0-290 GCF_000327345.1 Myotis davidii
AAACTCCTCCACCTAAAATGGTTAATTGAAGTAGTGTTCTTCCAAATTTATTTTGATGAATTTACTCATCATGTCAATCCTGGGGATTTAAGCAGTGGAATCCATTTTTACTATGTTGTGCTTTTTAAAAGAAATATAGACATAAGTGAGGACGAGAAACTGTTTACTAGAGAATTCTACTTAGTAAAATGTGTATTAATGGTGGCCCATCTTTGTTCCCATTTGGGGTGTGTGGGAGGGATATCAAGATTTTGTTTGAGGACAACCAAGATGGTGGCATAGGTAAACAC
>NW_006324685.1:0-290 GCF_000327345.1 Myotis davidii
GATTTGTTATTCATTTATTTATGCATTCACTGGTCGATTCTCATATGTGCCCTGACCAGGATAGAACATGCAATCTTGGACTATTGGGACAATGCTATATACTTAGGAGTCAAATTGTTGGGTCAAAATGGCAACTCTGTATTTTCCTAAGGGGCTCTACAATTTTATATTCCAACAAGCAGTGTAGAAGGGTTCCAATTTCTCTACATCCCAGCCAAAATTTATTATCTGTCTTTTAAATTACAGCCATCCTTGTAGGTATGAAGTGGTATCTCACTGTGGTTTTGATT
>NW_006324686.1:0-290 GCF_000327345.1 Myotis davidii
GTGCTGAACTTCACTGGAAGGTGGGGAAGGTCTCATGACTGAAGCATCAGAAGGACCGAGTTCACTTGCACGTTAATTGTGGTAGAAACACATCTTATTCTAAAGTGCCACCAAGGTACCACAGACAGTGTCCGTGTTAAAAGTGTCCATTTCAATTGTGAATAGTTTTGTTGTATTCTCACCAGAATTCATAGGCCACAAATATTGCTTTATCCCATGTACTTTACCATTTCCATTAAAACCCCATGTACCCTCTACAGCTAGTATTTGAAAGACACACTATATATTCT
>NW_006324687.1:0-290 GCF_000327345.1 Myotis davidii
AAAAAAAAGATCTCAGTATGAACAAAAATAAAGAATCAACAGAGAAGTAAAGTTGATTCTTAGCTTTCATTTAAAAAAGAAAGTGTAATATGAGTATTGCCACATCTGAGATGCAAAGTACTAAAACAAAAAAGATTTGGGTAAAATTCTTCCTTTAATTCTCAGGCACTTTTCTCTGAAAAGGGTAAAGACAGAAACAGGAACATCTCAGAATGAAAGACCTTTCCTTCCTGGAACTCTAATGATACTATATAATAAAAGGCTAATGTGCAAATAGTCATGATGCCCTC
>NW_006324688.1:0-289 GCF_000327345.1 Myotis davidii
CTGAGTGGAATCATGACCCCCTGCCCTGGCGCCAGGACTCAATCAGTGGAGACCCAACCCTGAAAGGGCGCACCTGGACAATGGCAGCACCGTCTCCTGAGATCTCCCCCTGGGACCGCCCTAAACTCTCCCCCTTAAAGCCCTTAGGACAGAGGACCCGGGAGCTCTCCCTTCGGCGGCACGTCCATGCCTTTCCCTTCTCCCTCCCCCTCCCCAGGCTCCTTCCCATCAGCTCCTCACTCCCCAGCTCCAAGGCCTTCCTTTGCCTCCAGAACTTGTTTGCGAAGCC
>NW_006324689.1:0-290 GCF_000327345.1 Myotis davidii
AGACATCCTAGGTTCATATGCCACTAGCATGTGTTCTGCCACTAGCTATCTTTGAGACCTTGGACAAGTCAACGAACATTCTGAGTCTTTGTTTCTTCATTATAGTGGAAATTGTAATACCTGACCATCTGCCTCTTTTCATTCTTTCTAGAATATGTGAATTTGTACTATAAAGCATAGCAATTGTCATAATGTCAGCTGTCAAAATCATGGTGGTGGTGGATGATGATAATGTCAATTTTGTTGCTGATCTACTCTGACCTTGGGGTAAAATCCCAGTATTGTAATGG
>NW_006324690.1:0-290 GCF_000327345.1 Myotis davidii
CAGCTAGTAAGGGAGTTGGCTAAACAAAATTTACAGATTTCCAAGCCCATGATTACTGAGAGAAATATAGAGGAGTAGGCTTGAGACTAAGAGACTCAAGTAACTAAGTGCTCCCTAATAGAACGTTGTTGTGCTTTTAGGTTGCTGAAGACCTGACCACATATAAAGTTCTGTGACTTCTTAAAATGTCATACAGACATAGATGTTTAGCTCAGTGGTTAGGGTGTTGGTCCATTGACTGAGGGGACTTGGGTTATATTCTGGCCAAGGGCATGTACCTCAGTTGCAGG
>NW_006324691.1:0-290 GCF_000327345.1 Myotis davidii
CCTCTCACAGAAATTGGCTAGCTTCACAAGCTGTCATAATTTCATTTCTACTTTGATATAAAGGGGAGAAATGTCCTCATCACATCCAAACTTGTTACCTGAGCATCAGCTGGATAGTCACAATACACAAGACTATTCACCCCGAGACTCCTTCCGGGAATGTTAGTCATTCCAAAAAAATGTCACTCAAAGACCCTCCAAACATTGTTATATATAAAAAACCCCTTCAACTCTCAGTTTCCCTCTTAAAAGTCGTGCAAACTCCACACTATGCCAACAATTAACACCAA
>NW_006324692.1:0-290 GCF_000327345.1 Myotis davidii
TGAGAAGATTATGGATGCGATTCGGAGAATCGATCGAGATCATTGGTGAGCAGGCAGTTTTCCTTTACACCGATTGTGAATCAGGAAGAATATGTGTTGTGGCGGTAATTCTACCATATGCCGGACGAACCTGCCTTATGTGTCTTTCTTACTCCTCGAACAAGCTGAGCACGCGTCATTACTATGTTACTTTTATATTTTTCAACCGGTGGAGAAAGGTGGAATATGAAACACGTTAAGGCTCTTTCTGCTTCTCAAATATTGTAGTTGGTGGAGGAAGGTCCAATTTG
>NW_006324693.1:0-290 GCF_000327345.1 Myotis davidii
CTTAGGCCTGTCTCTGACTTGCTGTGTGATCTTGGGCAACTTGTTCAAACTCTCTGCGGTGCCATTTCCACATCCGTAACAAAAGGCTGTTCAAGGGATATGTGTGTACAGTTCATCGTGAGGCTGGCTCTTGAGAGCAGCTGAGCATTCCAACCAGGGAGTGATAAGATGGCCTTGGCCTGGGCCCCAGAGGGAGGAGAATTCTGGGGAGGGGTCTAGCCCTTCCCTCTCCCCCCACCCTTATGGTGGACTCAAAATTTAAATCCAAGACCAGGTTTTTGGGCCCCAGA
>NW_006324694.1:0-290 GCF_000327345.1 Myotis davidii
TCATTGTCAAATGTCACCAGGCCCACTCAGGAGCATTCTGTTCCGGCGTTTCTGTGAGGCCTCTCAGTAATCATTTATTAAGCACCTACCCTGTGCTAGGGACTGTGTTTGATCCTGAAACTGTTACAGTGAACAAAAAGGATCCGTGCTCACAGGGCCCCAGGACGGCTCCTCAGCTCCTAAACTTCAAATGCTCCAGCCCGCTGTGAACAGCCCATGGATTCCAAGAGCCCGGTCTAGCTCACTGCCTGCGTGGGCCCAGGGCCTTGAAGTGCGACCAGTGGGCTGCA
>NW_006324695.1:0-290 GCF_000327345.1 Myotis davidii
TGAGCAGAGGATGAGAAGAGGCTGCAGTTTTGCTGACTCCACGGCAAAGCTGGATTCCCCAATCCTGATCCGCATGCCTGCTGCAGCTGCCTTTACTGTCCTAAGTACCATAATTACTTTAAACCCTGTGGGGAGGCAGAAGGGAAGACACCTAATTTATAGGTTGATCTTTACGTTCATTTTCCTAAGTTACATGTAAGTAAGATTTACAAATGATACTGGATAATCTTAGATGACAACTTGCAAACATTTAGGTAGGTGATTTGGGCCAGATTTATTATAGCTCATTT
>NW_006324696.1:0-290 GCF_000327345.1 Myotis davidii
ACCTCATGTTTTTGGTCTGAGAATTTCTCTAGGGTCAATGTTTTCTTAAGATCAGCATCTCAAACTGCCAGGGAAGGATGCTGAGCATACATCACTGGATTCTAAGGCTGAGTGGACCTATCTTTACTATGATGTAGACGATTTAAGTAGAGAATTGTAGGAACATACCCGTTTAAATTTCCCAGAGACCTTGTTCTGAAGTCTGCTACAGTTGGTGCTGATTTGATAGGAAATGCTTTTAATTGTTTTTCCACTTTGAAGAACTGGATGAGATTCTGCCAATGTGATGA
>NW_006324697.1:0-290 GCF_000327345.1 Myotis davidii
GGCATCAACAGCATTTTGTATCAGCGCGGCATTCACCCGTCTGAAACCTTCACTCGCGTGCGGAAGTACCGGCTTACCTTGCTGGTCTCCACGGACCCCGCGCTCACGAAGTCCCTGAGCAACGTGGTGGAGCAGCTGGAAGATCGGCTGTACAAGCGCTCCGTGCAGAAGCTGGTGGTGGTCATCTCGAATATTGAAGACGGGGAGGTCCTGGGGAGGTGGCAGTTTGACATCGAGCGCGACAAGACGGCCAGAGATGACAGTGCACCCAGGGAGAAGTCTCAGAAAGC
>NW_006324698.1:0-290 GCF_000327345.1 Myotis davidii
ATATGTAATACCTTAATCAATAAAGACATTAAATAAAAAAAGAGTTCTAGGCTCCATGGATAAGTAATTCCTAACTATTTCTTACGGAGATTCCGTATAACACGTGGCCAAATCAAAGCAACTGTAATAAATGAACTAAGCAAGGGCTGATGGACTGGTCTCATTATGCGTAAGTAATGTGTCAGCGACGTGATATTCCAGGTTACTATCCTCCCCTCCCAAAGCCAGTTTATTTTATGGGTGATATTAAAATGAAATTGTATGCAAAGCAAGAAAAAAAATCTTAACAT
>NW_006324699.1:0-290 GCF_000327345.1 Myotis davidii
GCACAGTGAATGCTTGACTCACAGACTTGTAAAATTTGACTTAAGCATCATAGGAGCTATAGGAACAAACATTTTTTCAAAACAATATACATAAAGCAAATCAGGTCTTTCACTTTACTAAGAAAATTCCAGTTTGAATACTGTCTGAATCCAGTTAGAATCATTTGGGATGCCTTTTGAATAGAAGATAACATGTAGTATCTTTTCTTTTAAACACTTAAATACTTATAAATTAAGTATTTAAAGTTTTTAAAAAAGCAGCCCTGGCCAGTGTTTCTCAGTGGTTAGAG
>NW_006324700.1:0-290 GCF_000327345.1 Myotis davidii
GGGCCTCTAGTAGAAGATATTTTAACTTAATGTATTCGTATTTGGTCCCAACAATTCTGAAGAAATAGAATTACAAGATATGTACTAATTATTATTTTTTAATTTAAAGGATCTTATTGGCTTTATTCAATGATAAACTAAGGGGCATCCAATATAACAGAAAGGTACTCTAAGAAGATGTACAAAATGAAAGACTCAAGTAGAAAGGAGAGAAACAAGAAAGTTATACTGGCCAAAAGGACTTGGTTATTGCAAGGCTAATTTTTATTGAATTTATTGGGGTGACATTG
>NW_006324701.1:0-290 GCF_000327345.1 Myotis davidii
TTTAATTTTCTCCATATGTGGCTATTTTGTTGACCAGAAGGTCCATATGAACCTTCTGGTCCATTTAACAATATGGAGTGTGTACTCAGAAGGCAAGAGTTGGCACAATTAGTTTAGAAGAGGGAAGCTAATAAAAGAATGCTGCTATAACTACATTTAACAGTCACCCTTAGGATAGGATCAGAAACTGGTCCACTGTCGATGGGTTTCATAATAATATTCAGGTTCCCTTTGTATTGCATATACTGTAATATTATGTTTTTGGCATGGAGAAAATTCTTATCTAATAA
>NW_006324702.1:0-290 GCF_000327345.1 Myotis davidii
TCATATCAAATATTTCCCTAGATCATTTGATCCCGGAAAGCTTTTATGTTCATTTCTATTATATCTCCTAATTTATATAAGAATTTAATTCCTTTATGCCAATCAAACCAGTAGTACCATCTGGAGGTAGAAAACACCAGACCATATATAAACATAGACAAACATACATATCACAAACAGAATCACTGATAATTGTAGGTAAGGCACGATTTTTCATTTGCCTATTATAATTTTTAAGGAGGCTGGAGAAGGGGGGCGGGTGCCAGACCAAAAAGGGGTCTTTTCAGCCC
>NW_006324703.1:0-290 GCF_000327345.1 Myotis davidii
TTTTTAGAGCTCTTTGTATTCAAGAGAACAACTCTCCAGCTATTTTCAGTCTTGTATCTTGATCTCCTGTGAGCAACTATTTGCAAAGCAATATGTATATATACATTTTCCAAAAATAAGAAATAATATGCCTATACTTTATAATGTATATACTTTACCTACACTTTTCAGATCAGAACCTGCACAGGAGGGTATGGCCCTGAAATTAGGGCACAGGGAAATCTCTTTTCCTCCTTCTGTGCTTAACTCCAAGGGTCATGGCCTTTCTCTATTACAGTAAGAGAAGCCTA
>NW_006324704.1:0-290 GCF_000327345.1 Myotis davidii
TGAATGAATGAATGCATATGAACCATAAACTCTTGGGAAGTGAGGTCCCTGTGGCTGGAAGATCAGGAAAACAGAGACAGCGAACCCCACAACCTAGACCAAGTCACAAGTTTCCTCCGAGAAAGGATGAGTGTAAGTAAATCTGGAGATGATGTTATGCCAGGGTTGGCCATGTCAGCCTGGCTGGAAGGACCACCTTGCATGGCCAGGCTAGGGAACTTCTCTCCAGGAAATCCTGACCCAGGGCTCACCTGTCAACATGGGAGATGGGCGATTGAGGTTGCCTTTTT
>NW_006324705.1:0-290 GCF_000327345.1 Myotis davidii
TTTATATAAAGCAAGTCAGCCCCCAACTCAAAAGATGTTTGTATAGAAAGTTACCAAAAAACTCTATACAATTGTCAAGCCCTTCATCCATATCTCAATGACAATACTATATAGAAAGCCTCCAGGTATATATTCACATTATCTGTAGAGGTATAAGGATTTGATTTTTACATTATACATCAAGGTCAACAACCTACAATACACAAGGCTCACATATGTTGACCCCATAATTTCCTTCTTCTCCCCAAATTGTGAGAGTGACAGTTGAGAATACAATCCCTACCTCCCCC
>NW_006324706.1:0-290 GCF_000327345.1 Myotis davidii
GGGAGGAAGAAAAGGAAAAAGCAAAGATAGAGACAAGGGAGAAAACAGCAAATGAAACTGCATTGGGAGCACAGAGTGAGAAAGTGACGCTGTGATGTGTGTGTAGCGATGAAGCGCAGTAAGAATGCGGTGGTGGTCTCATTGACGGTATTTGAGTAGGGATTTGTGTGCGGATCTTGTGGATGTGGAAACCAGCTGGCACAGACGGCGCCCTTGGCAGTGCCGTGTGGTCCATTGTAAGCTGTGCATATTAAAGTGGGCTCTTTGGCCCTAACCGGTTTGGCTCAGTG
>NW_006324707.1:0-290 GCF_000327345.1 Myotis davidii
ATGTCATTGGGCCGTAACAGAGGGAGTCAGTCACACAGCACACATGAGCCTCACCAAAGCCCACATGTTGTAGGATTGCGGTCACATGAGTAGGAAAACCAGTGCAGGTGGCAAGCAGATCAGTGGTTGCTGGAGGGTCGGTGGGAAAAGGGATGGTGGCCAGCAGGCGTGGGGTTTCTTTTGGAGGCGGTGAAAATGTTTTTAAAATCGACTGTGATGATGGTTGCGCATATTTGTGAATATAGTGGAATGTCCAGACCATAGAATTACATATTTTAAACAGGTGAATT
>NW_006324708.1:0-290 GCF_000327345.1 Myotis davidii
CTTTGTAGTGTCTTTATCTGTTTTTGGGATTAGAGTAATGCTGGCTTCCTCTTGAATTGAAAACAGGACCTCAAAGAGATATCTGCACACCCTAGTTCACTAGAGCATTATTCTTAATAGCTAGGGTACGAAAACAACCTAAGTGTGTCCATCAAAGAATGAGTGAATAAATAAAATGTGTGTATATATACAATAGTATGCTATTCACTCATGAGAAAGAAGGAGATGCTGATATTTGCAACAACGTGAATGGATCTTGAGGGCATTGCGCTAAGTGAAATAAGCCAGAC
>NW_006324709.1:0-290 GCF_000327345.1 Myotis davidii
TCGAATGTGCAGCCAAGGTTGAGAACCACTGTATGGTGTACTTGGGTTAACCAGATGTGTTTTTTAAGCAGTATTCCTGTGAATGGATGCTACTACTGCTATGTTTACTCATTGTAATTGGTGCATAATATTCTTCTGATTATGCAATCACTTTTTCCTAGAACTCTTTCTACAAAAGGTCATCATGTTCCAAGTGATATGATTAATTTAGGCATAAGATGTAATATTTATACTACATATAAAGCATTGCTAAGTGGCCTTACACATAAGACACACTCAACGCGAAAAAA
>NW_006324710.1:0-290 GCF_000327345.1 Myotis davidii
GGGGGGGGCAGTTCAGAGGGAGGAGAGCGAGTCCGAGTCCTGGGTGTGCCATTTCCCAGCAGCTAGACTGCCCCTCTCTGAGCCTCAGTTTCCCCACTCATAAGAGGGGGTCACGTGTGTGGGGTGCGACACGGCGTCCTCCATACTTAGCCATCGTGGTGACGGCATGGACAGTGATGCATGACTTTCAGCGAGTGGCTGACCCTCTGAAGCCCCTTTTCATGATCTGGAAATGCAGCTGTGGATGGGCGAGAGCCTGCCAGCCACATGATACCCAGCGGTGCTGATGC
>NW_006324711.1:0-290 GCF_000327345.1 Myotis davidii
AGGAGTTCACGGTTCGATTCCCGGTCAGGGCACTTGTCCAGGTTTCGGGTTTGATCCCAGTAAGGGGCGTGCACCCAAACACACCCGTGACTACCTTATTAGCGGTCTTCATAGTGTTTGTTGTTTTCTGCATTCTTATAATTGATCTGTTGGTCGACTTATTTATTATGCACCCTCTGCCACATAAAGGAAAGCTTTGTGGTGTGAGAACGAACATGTAGAATAGTGTCTGAGAAATAGAAGGACCTGAGAAGATATGTGCTGGGGGAATGAATGAATGAATGAATGAA
>NW_006324712.1:0-290 GCF_000327345.1 Myotis davidii
GAGGCTGCTGCAAAAAGGCAAAGCCTGTTTCCCAAAGTTACTTAGAAACTACACATGGCTCTTCTCATTTGCAGATTATTCGCACCGTTAACCACCCATCAGTGCAACAAATTGAGGACTCAGTAATATTTAAAGTAGGGCTATAATTAATGATTTGTCTTGCATTTTGGTTTAACATTTTACAAAAAACAAAACAAAAACAAAACCAGGCCCAGGACAGAGGAGCAAACTTATTTGTGGTCCCAACTTTCATCTAAATATATAAAAGCCTAATATATAAAGTGTCCCCT
>NW_006324713.1:0-290 GCF_000327345.1 Myotis davidii
AAATATAGTCACTTTTAGAGTAAAAGCATAACCTGCTCTAAATGGATATTCAAAAATATTATAGTTTATTCTTTGTTTATGGCAGATTTAATGAAATAATAGAAAAGTTTTGATTTATTATGATTATAAAAATGCAATATTAAAAATGGCATAAAATTAAAAATAGGAACAATTACAACACTTCAATACAACAATTTTTTAAATTTTGCTTATAAGTTTCTAACTGTTATCTACATGTATATGTATTTTAAATGGTTGTAATTATGGCATATTTACCATTTTATATTGAT
>NW_006324714.1:0-290 GCF_000327345.1 Myotis davidii
GCATAGCAATTGTTAGATCATAGCCTTTGTGACGTCATAGCCATTCTGACTTCACACCAATTGTGATGTCATAGCGATTGTAACATCATAGCCATTGTAATGTCATAGCCACTGCAATGTCACAACCATTGTGACGTCATACCCATTGTACAGCATAGTGTAATAGCCATTGTGTCGTCATAACCATTGTATCGTCATAACCATTCTGATGTCATAGCCACAAAAACGTGATAGCCATTGTAACCTCAACCAATATTTTGTCATAGCCATTCCAACGTCAAAGCGATTGT
>NW_006324715.1:0-290 GCF_000327345.1 Myotis davidii
AGTGCAAGGCTGAGCCTCTCTTACACCTTCGCTGCTCAGACACCACATGCTCTCTTGTAAACTTTATCATTTGTCCTAATTGGTCAGGCAGGTCCCACAATAAAGCTGGACCAGAGCAAATTCGTCAAACCAAAAACCTGCTTGGGATGGAAATGTTAAGGGAAAATTAGCAAAGGATAGTGGGTAGGAGTGGGCCAGGGAAGAATGACCAGGCCCACATCAGGCAGGACAACATCAGATAGGACAAAGCTTTTCAATATCGCACTACTGACATTTTGGCCTAAATAATT
>NW_006324716.1:0-290 GCF_000327345.1 Myotis davidii
AAAAAAAGAAAACAACATTAACCAATCTAATTGACCTGTGGTTTATTCTCCTTCACCGCAGTAATTCTGCAAACAAATCCATTAGACTGAATAATTTTTATCTGGGAAAATGTGGTATCTATGAAGCTCTAAATTAAGCATATGCATCTACTGCTGACAAATGACATTAAACTATTACGTTTTTTAGTTCAGAGTAGTCAGAATAAACATTACCATATGCAACGATTCAATAAAATATTGCCTTAAATCTCTGCCAGTCTGTGGAAAACACTAAATTTTATAATTTTTTT
>NW_006324717.1:0-290 GCF_000327345.1 Myotis davidii
AAAATTACCCAGCCACAAACATGCAAAGCCATCATGCCCACCGCAAAAGGAGCGGGCCGGGTAGACGGAACGAGGCCGGCCCCCTCTGCTCCGCCGCCCTGGACGTGGGAGAAGGTGTTGCTGGAGCACGGAGGCCAGCCCACAATGCTGGAAACACGGTAACTAGACATGGGGACACACTCACTGCAACTCTATGATTCATCACCGAGGGAAGTGGTGCCTTATTTGGAAGAAGTGCCCTGATGGGCATCCGGTCATGTTCAAGCAAAGCCTGGTGGGATGGAGATGTT
>NW_006324718.1:0-290 GCF_000327345.1 Myotis davidii
TTTTTTTTATGTTTGTTTCATTATCTTGGCATTGTTTTCTCTACCATGTTCTTTTTTCCACATCACAGTTCTTATTACCATTTGTAGAAAATAGTTTATACATTTAATACCACAACATTTAGTAAATTTTTCTATTCCAAAGTAATTCGTACTAATTGTATATAGTAAAACAATTCAAGACATATAATGAAAATATTAATCATCTTCTTGAGCATATCACATCATTCTGTCAAGAACTTTCATGAATACCAATGTTAATAATGAAGTCATATACGTCCTGTAGCATTTTT
>NW_006324719.1:0-290 GCF_000327345.1 Myotis davidii
GGTTCTGTGAACAGCACAGAAAACCAGAAAGAACAGAGACACCAACAGTGGACCAAAATATTTAACAGCATAGAATCATTTCATAGAACTTCAAATACTTCAAGGATATGCTCCTGTCAAGAAACACTACAAAAAGAAAATTGGTTTCATGAAAATAAATGCTCGGACTTTCAAAGGGAACATTGAACTGGGAATAAAAACAAGGCGGTAGAGCCAGAGATTTCTTTGGTTGCTATGGGATGAGCATTAGGAGAGGGATGTGCCATGTATGGTCAGTGAAGGCTTCCCTA
>NW_006324720.1:0-290 GCF_000327345.1 Myotis davidii
TTCGACGGCATCCTGGGCCTGGCCTACCCCAGCCTCGCCCTCAATGACACCACCCCGGTCTTCGACAGCCTGTGGGAGCAAGGCCTCCTGCCTGAGAACCTGTTCGCCTTCTACCTGAGCAGGTCAGCCTGGCTGGGCAGGCCCTTTGCCCAGATGCCTTCTGTCGCCTGAGAAATGGTAGACGACCCGGCCTCCCCTCTTTCCTGAGGGGTAGCCTAGTCCAGGGGTCAGCAACTAGTGGCCCTTGGCCACATGTGGCCCACCACCTGCTTTTATAAATAAAGTTTTAT
>NW_006324721.1:0-290 GCF_000327345.1 Myotis davidii
CCTCCCAGCAGATGGCACTCATACCCTGAAAAGGGGTCTATAAAACTAACCCAGTCGTGGTTCAAAGTGGCCTTACATCTTTTGCTTTATTTTACTTTAGTGATACTGCTTAGGTACGGAGTCATAATTTTCAAGCAGGTCTATGTTCCCCATTGTCACCCAGTAGAAGTGATAATGAGGTAGCAGGTTTAATGCAAAAAGTACAGATTTTAGAACTCAGAGACCTGAGTTTGAGTCCTGACTTAATAGTTGTATGACATATGATTTCATTATATGTGGAATCTAAAGAA
>NW_006324722.1:0-290 GCF_000327345.1 Myotis davidii
ATCACCACAAACTTAGTGGCTTAAAACAACACATATTATTATACAGTTCTGACGATCAGAAGTTCAAAATGGGTCTCTCTGGGCTAAAATCAGGGTGTTGGCAGGCCTGCATTCCTTCTAGAGACTCTCAGAGAAAGTCCATTACTTGCTTTTCCAGCTATTAGAGGCCTCCTGCATTCCTTTCCTTGGGGCCCCTTCTTCCATCTTCAAAGCCAGAGGTATAACACCTTCCAGTCTCTCTCTTTCTGACCATCTTGTCTTTCTTTCATAAGGACCCTTGTGATTACCTT
>NW_006324723.1:0-290 GCF_000327345.1 Myotis davidii
AAAAAATGCATTGATGACCCACTAAAAACACAAGTAAATTTATAGTGGAAAATACTGAGAGAGAATGGAACTATTTGGGGTTATAATCTATGCACTCCCAATATAAGATCATCTTGAAAATTCAGTATCATTTCCCATACGTCAAAATGATCTCAAGAAAGATATTTCATTAGAGTTTAAATGATATTGTATCCTAAAGTTGATACCATATTGTTTTCCCCTTTAATCCTACAGTCTCTTGCGAAGACATTTGTAACTGTAATATCCTATCTAATAAAAGACAAAAAGGG
>NW_006324724.1:0-290 GCF_000327345.1 Myotis davidii
AGGGGGGCCCTCCCGGCCCCTGCAGGGTGGTGGGCGCCCACTGGGGCTCCGGAGAGACCCCGGGGCGGAGCGGGGGCATCCCTTACAATTTTCCCCTCTCCCTCCACAAGCCCCACGGCCTTTCTCTCCTTTCCCCTCCTGGTACACCTGGCGCCTAGGCCGCCTTTCCGCTCACATGTCCCCATGTTTGTTTAGTGTTGGGACAAAGGTCTCTCTCGCTATTCACTGGGCTCTATGTGGGGTCCTGCGGGTTTCCCATTCGCTGGAGGGGACGTCAAAGCAAACAGGGC
>NW_006324725.1:0-290 GCF_000327345.1 Myotis davidii
GAAATAAGCTCTGCCTCTACAGATTCTGTCCCCCCTACACCTTTTTTTTCTGGGTGTTTCTGGGTGCTTGTTGTTTGAATTTTTTTGTTTATTTTTTTGTCTTGTGGAGTTTTCTCCCCATACATGTATATTTTTTCTCCTTCATTTTGCTTCTCTTTCTTTGCACTCTTACCTTTTTCCTTTTTCTCAGTACCATTTTTGCTTTCTTTTATTTCTCCTAATTCTATTTCCTCTGGTGGTCACTTTTATTGGGGTTATCGGTTTCGTGAGTACATTTGTGTTTTGTTCCC
>NW_006324726.1:0-290 GCF_000327345.1 Myotis davidii
TCCATCCACTGAGCCAAACTGACTAGGGCCAGAGCTGCGTTTTTATTTTTGTTAGTTTCCTTCTGCAATATTTCTAAGTGGTGAATAGATATTTAGAAGAATTTCTCCAACTTATTTGTTACTGATAAATATTTTTAATTTGTTGGCCTGTGATTACTTCATGGCCTTTTTAATGTATACTTAATTTAATATTAAAACAACATAGCAACATCACTAGTCTAACTATAACTAAGCATAAAGTATCTTTTCAATGACATGAGACTCTTCCTTCTAACTAAAATATTTAATAA
>NW_006324727.1:0-290 GCF_000327345.1 Myotis davidii
ATGCTCTCTCCACTGAGCCAAATCTGCTAGGGCACATTTAACATTTTAAGTTAACCACATAGTTAACATTCCTCATAGATTTTGTAGAAGACAATTCATTATAAGACACAGAACTTGTTTTCAGCAGGCTTACATCTGATTGTGGGAATAAAGTTTAAACATGTGGAAATGTCAATAATAATTCCCATGGCTACCTAGTATGCTTTTCTACAAGTCATTAAATGATGTTTTACTCTCTAACTTCATGACCAGAAGAGTATTTTTGTTCATCAATTTATGTTGTTCATTAT
>NW_006324728.1:0-290 GCF_000327345.1 Myotis davidii
TGCACCAGGCCTCTAGTACATATAATATGAACATTTTATAATTTAGCAGCCAAAACTGTTTTCTTGTGAAATCCACAGTTTATAGTAGAAGCAACCGCACATGTGTGCTTATGTAATACTTAAGTCATTTTCTATATTTCTAAAAGACCTTTTCATCAGCTAAACTGGTTCTGGCAGAAAAATTACTTCTCTTTCAATTTTTACTAATTGTGTAAAAGCATAGGTAGGTAATTTAACATATTTGTTTCTTGTTTTCTATTAAAATTTATTCTAGATGGTTCACCTTTTTT
>NW_006324729.1:0-290 GCF_000327345.1 Myotis davidii
ACTCAACCACTGAGCAACACCAGCCTGGCACATTTCTTATTTTGAATTACTGTAAGAAAATGTATGAAAACTTCTAATTTAATAAAGTTAGGTGAATTTTGTGAGCTGCAACAGTATTTTTCTCTAACAAAATTTATGTTCAATTAGAGGACTATTTCTATTGGTGGCTGACAACTTTGTCTCACTAATTCATTGTAACTTGTTCATCTCCATTTAAAGCCCATGTCTTTTTAAAGTAGGTCCTCAGCCATATTCTAGGAGCTCTTATTCCCTTGGAGGTCTCTCTCCTT
>NW_006324730.1:0-290 GCF_000327345.1 Myotis davidii
AAACCTTCATACTGAAATAGCTCAAGAAGGGATAGCAGAGAGACTTTGCAAATGGTTTTTCTCCATCCAAAGGCGAACTACAGTGAACTTTATTTGTAACAAAAGATAATTTAGCACAAAGAACAAAGTCAGTAAATAGAGGGTTTCCAGACATATCATTTGGGGCCCAAGAAATGCCATCTTTGGCATAAATAGTATTGGTCTGTCATTTCTTACCTTGGCAGCCAGATGTTCTTTAGGTGGAAGGAAATGGTTCTTACTCATTGGCTTGGAAGGTCTCTATTTTAATC
>NW_006324731.1:0-290 GCF_000327345.1 Myotis davidii
GCTCCCCTCACTGCAGCCTGTGTGTTTTCATAGCAATGCATCTTTCTGTAGAATCGTGATTCGTAGAGGATCTCTATAGGGAGCATCAAGTTCCCTGCTCTCTCTTGCCTCTCTTGCTCCGTATAAATATATTCCTATGTCTTTCTCTATATCGGCACATATTGCCTAACCGACTCATCATATTGCTTGCATATATGTATAGATGCCTGTCGTTTCTTGTCTCTATCTACTCCTCCCCAGCAGCAGCAGCAGCAACAGCATTCTTTCTGGTTTCTTCTCCACTCACAGCA
>NW_006324732.1:0-290 GCF_000327345.1 Myotis davidii
CATTCTTTTACCTCTGGCCGTATATTTTCTACCCATGCACTCAACTGAAATAACATGCTGGAAGTCACAGTGACTGTACCATGTACAGTTTGTGGTTCTTTCTCAGGATCACGGTTTTTGAACTCTGCGGCACTTGATAAGGTTGACCAGTTGTTGACCAGACTTATATTGTTGGAAATGCTGTAAGTTGTAAGTGCAGAAACCCAACTCAAAGCACTTTAGCATTAGAGGAAAATCACTGGTTCACATGGGAGGGAGCTGTAAGGGGGTATTTGTTTTTGAGATGACGG
>NW_006324733.1:0-290 GCF_000327345.1 Myotis davidii
TAGTTGTCATCTAGTCACTAGGGATCCTTGTGCTAAGTGACAGGAAAATAAAAAGAGTCACCATCCTTCCAGGAGTAATTAACCCTGATCATCCATTGGAGGTAGGGATGTTAGGAATGCAGAGAACTGTATGTTTTGTGCCCCAGTGATCCATGAAGCATCTCTTGGTGCTCCCTAGACCAAGGGACAAGTGCTAAAGCAAAAGTCTGAGAAAAGCCTGGCAACCAGGGACTCAGACTTTTTAAGGATGAGGTTCTAAGTCACCTTGGCCATCTAGACCAGTGGTTCTC
>NW_006324734.1:0-291 GCF_000327345.1 Myotis davidii
AGGACTTAGAGACAGGAATTCACGTGACCTTGTGACAGGGGCTCAGACATTGAACAGAAGTTACCCCAGGAGCATGGGTGTGGGTGCCATCAGAGCTGAGGGCCTTAAGCGTCAGTGAGGAGCTGGACACGAATATGACAGGTAGTGGGAACTCATCACCTGTGGTTTTCTTTCCTTTCATCTGCCTCAACCCACAGGTATGTGAACTGCGCCCGGGATGACGAAGAGCAGAACCTGGTGGCCTTTCAATATCACAGGCAGATTTTCTACCGAACCTGCCGGGTCGTGAGG
>NW_006324735.1:0-290 GCF_000327345.1 Myotis davidii
TATAGGAAATAGCCAGAATTGGCAAATTTACAAAGACAGAAAGTACATTGGTGATTGGGAGATTGGGGGAAATGGGAAGTGAATCCTAATGGATTTTCTTTTGGGGGTGATTAAAACTACTGGTACTTCTACCTAGATCAGAAGGGAGGCTAAATTACCTGTCAATTGATCTGTCTACTGAGACCGTGTCAATTCTCTTCAAAAAGGCATTTGACTAGGGGCCTGACGTTATCAAGTCTGTGATTCGCAGACTAGTTTTTAGCACCAGAACCCATTTGGCAAAAAAAAAA
>NW_006324736.1:0-290 GCF_000327345.1 Myotis davidii
AAGGAGAAAACGTGCCCGGGGAGAGCGGGGGAGGAGGAAAGGCAGGAGCATGCTCCCCATACAGGAGCTGTGTTAGGTCCTCCCTTCTCAGGGTGTTTAAGGGAGGAGATTATAGGGGAGATCCCATGGGCAGATCTCAATAGAAAATTCATTAGCTTTTCAGGTGTGCCCTTTCATGACCGTGGTGTCTACTGATTGGTCAGTGCCAGGGTCAATAGTCAATGCACTGATCCTAATGCCGGCCATGGTATTGCTTTCCTGGTTTTGCTGCTTTTCTGGGCCTAGAGCTG
>NW_006324737.1:0-290 GCF_000327345.1 Myotis davidii
TCGCCTGTGGGCCCTGTTGTTGTCAGAACAAGTCACGTGTGGGTGGCCTGACCCACTTTCCCGGCTGACCAGGTGCCCTTGTGGGGAGAAGGTGGGGAGAGGAGAGCACAGCTCGGGGTCTGAGGCTTTAGTCCTTTGCCTCCCCCTGGGCTGGCTCACACTGAGTCTCCTCCTTCCTGCCTAGGGGGTCCCTCTGGCAAGGATGGCCCTAAAGGTCACAGTGCTCCAGGGATGGAGACCTGCCCAGGGTTTGGCAGACACACAGTGTCTAGGAGCACCCCCAAATCCAC
>NW_006324738.1:0-290 GCF_000327345.1 Myotis davidii
ATGGAAATATATATTTATCAATGAACCAGCAATCACAAATAGTGAAAACACAGGTACATATAGCATGTGAATTGGGAAGACAAATCCTGTCCCCAGAGTGAGGTCTACACTAGATTAGATGGATTTAATTGATATTTGTGGAACATTTTATTCCCAAAGAGCAGAATATACATTCTTTAAAAATTAAAAAAATATTTATTTTTGAGAGTCTTACAGATGTCCCTGCCCTTCCCCTTTGCCCCTGCCCACCTGGTTCATGCCCTGCCCCAGGCCTTCACCACCCTATTGTC
>NW_006324739.1:0-290 GCF_000327345.1 Myotis davidii
TTTTTATTGATTTCAGAGAGAGGGAGAGAAAGGAGAGAAACATTATTGATGATAGAGAATTCTTGATCGGTGGCCTTCTGCATGCCCCCTATTGGGGACTGAGCCCAAAAGCCAGGGATGTACCCTGACCAGGAATCACACCGTTCATAGGTTGTTGCTTAATCACTGAGCAACACCAGCCACACTAAGTTAATATCTTTTTAGTTTTTTATTTTTGTATCCCTTTTGTGGAATATTTAGGAATAATTTAAAAAACAAATTGTTGCCCTAGCTGGTTTGGCTCAGTGGAT
>NW_006324740.1:0-290 GCF_000327345.1 Myotis davidii
GGGTCAGAAGGGTAGATAGCCTCCCTCCCCTTGCCCTGGAAGAGTTTATGCTCTAAATGAAAGATACATTGTAAACAATGAGAGGTTTAAATAAAGATTTGACTAATGGTTCAAAATAACAGAAGACAGAGCCTTCCTAAATCATGCTGTTGCCGTGGTTTTACCCTCTGCATCTTTCCATGATTCTCTCACATCCTTTCATTCAGCAACTATTGAGGGTCTTCCATGTGCCGGGCCTGAACAAGACAGCTGAGGCCCCAGCCCTGGAGGAGCTTGCAGGCTTGTGGAGG
>NW_006324741.1:0-290 GCF_000327345.1 Myotis davidii
TATTTACAACTTCTCTTGTCCGTCACCCACCCCGGCCTGCTGACCCCTAATGAGTGGGCAGGCCTGCTTGTCCGGTTTCCATGTCGGGAGTTCTAAGGGGGTCGCTCTCCATCCGTCCACCTCCGTCCAGCGCTGGCTGCCCCGGGGTGGATGAGTCTGACTGGGGGGGGAGGGCAGGGATCCACGGCCCCCAGGACGCAGCAGCATTCTCCAATACCTGCCGTGTCGATGTGAATACAGGTGATGTTTTCATCTACAGACTAGAGGCCCGGTGCATGAAGTTCGTGCAC
>NW_006324742.1:0-290 GCF_000327345.1 Myotis davidii
GAGATATTTTAACAGATATATTAACATATAAGGCTATTTTAGATATATTAGCATGTAAAAACATACTCCATTCATAGGCACCCCTGGGATGTCTTAGCTAGTTGGTTGACATGCAAAGAGAAGTTTGTGTGCTTCTGGAGGTGAGAGAAAAAGCATACAGTAATCTCCATTATTGGCTGTTTCCCTTTCTATGGTTCCAGTTATAGTCAACCCAGGGGCATGTGGAAGGGGAGGAGGTTTAGAAGGGGTCATTGGGAAAAAAGGGGGGACATCTGTAATATTTGCAACAA
>NW_006324743.1:0-290 GCF_000327345.1 Myotis davidii
AAAAAAAAAAAAGAAGAAGCAGCAAATCAATATTACTTTCAGCTAAATTTCAAACTACCTATTCTAAATTACTTCTTAGACACATGGCTTCTATAATTCTATAAGTTACTTTAGCTATTCTTAGTTTAAATGTATAGATATTCACAGATTAATACTTTGACAAGCAACGCATTCCCTTATTCTTTTTAAGAGAGAATCACCTAGTTATTTTCATTGACTCTTTAAGCCAGTGTTATGTTCTTTTTCTCCCCCTCACTTGTAAGTGAAAAGGAAGGGCAAAATAAATCTGA
>NW_006324744.1:0-290 GCF_000327345.1 Myotis davidii
AGGTATTTGTTTTTCTTCTTCTCTCCTTGTAAACACTTGTAGGACATCTACCTCCGTATTGAACACCCACCTCGTTTTAAGTCCCCCATACAGACATTTAACTATGTGTCAAAATTGGGGTCACATATACTATGAGGTTATGGCATTGTAATGACAATTACAAAAGACGTTGTAATAATAATTTTACCTTACCTTTAGAGTTGTTTTCAGAAGCGCTAGTGATATTAATATCATTACAAAATCAGTACTTAGATTTATACTAAGCACTATTGGAATAAGTAAGTGAAGGT
>NW_006324745.1:0-290 GCF_000327345.1 Myotis davidii
CTTCCTTCCTTCCTTCCTTCCTTCCTTCCTATGAACTCCCTGCTAAAAGGAGCCTACAGGTCAACAAGTCCTGCCTACTCACTCAGAGCCTCCAAGCAATATTTTGGAGGCTCACTCTTAAATATGAACAGAAAGCCAAGGCTCCCAGGCAACTGAGGAAAACTGCAAACATGAAAGAGAAAGATTGTCACAAGAATAGAGAAGGATATTTAAAAATCTACAACCCTAGAAAAATAAGTGAAGTGAATGTATTCTTATACCCAGAAGTAGAGGTTATGTAAAAGGATAAA
>NW_006324746.1:0-290 GCF_000327345.1 Myotis davidii
GTGGTTTCCCTCGCCAGCACGATGTCTTCTTGCTTACTAGGAAAGCAGTTCAGCTGGCAGATCTGGTCCAAACTGTCCAGGAAGTACCTCACTGATTCACACAGGCCTCCTGTGACTGAAGGCCTCCCTGATGTCCAAGTTCCCCCAAGGGTGCTCAAGGTAGACACGTACAGCTGGAAGGCAGCCGCCTCTATGGACAGCCCGGCTTTGTTCTCGAAGGCCATGAGGAACATGCCAAGCGTTTTGTTCTTGAATGCTGCCATGGAATGTCCCCCCGCATCCACAAGGAC
>NW_006324747.1:0-290 GCF_000327345.1 Myotis davidii
CCTATTCCTATGTGCTCCTCCTCAGGTATTTGATTTCTCACTGAATGGCTTTTTCATTTTAGCAGCTGTACAAGTCAGAGAGAGATGGCGATCATCCTCAACACTTCTATCCCTCAAAAGCCCATATTCAATCCATCACCAAGTCTGATCAATGTTCTTCCTTTTAAATTTTTCAATTACAGTTGACATTTAATATTATCTTATATTAGTTTCAGGTGTACACAGTGGTTAGACATTTATATAATTTACTAAGTGGTTTCCCCCATAAGTCTAGTACTGCTTGATGTTCT
>NW_006324748.1:0-290 GCF_000327345.1 Myotis davidii
ATGGGGAGATAAAAGATAAAGACTTGTGGGTTTGGTGTTGGGGAGGGAATTTGGGGTGAGTTTCACAGTACCTGGAGATTACTTAGACATTTGGAGAAGCTAAAGGGCTTTGGGGAAATGTTGTTTTGGGTTAAACCTGGGGTTCTCTTTAATGTTCCTTGAAAACTAATAATGAAAAATTAAAATTCTTTTTGAGTACTTTTAATATTAACTTTCTCCTGTCTAAATGTGTTCGAGGTATGCAAAGACTGAGTCATGTGGACTCCCATGGATACATTAGGGCTACAGGT
>NW_006324749.1:0-290 GCF_000327345.1 Myotis davidii
GGTGTGCCGCAGAATTTTAGTAATTAGTTCATGCGCTCTAAGAGATGAAAAAAGGTTGAAAATTGCTAGTCTAACCAAACATAGCCAGTACCGCCAGCTTGCAAGTATTGGGGCCAGCTTAAAAGTGAGCTGTTTAAAGTTGTTTGTTTGTTTTCAGGTTGGGCTAGAAATTGTATTGAATTAATTTCTAATGACAGTTTCCGATACGTGCTCCTGAGACATCAGAGCCCATGAGACATCCATCGCGATCGGAGATAGTTCTAGGCCAGTGGTTGGCAAACTGCGGCTCG
>NW_006324750.1:0-290 GCF_000327345.1 Myotis davidii
TTTGGAACCCAAAAAATCCCAAAATGGGATTTTCATATCTCCTAACATTCAAATGCTACAGTTTTCAGAAAATGTTATTACATTGGGTTATACCTGTTCACTCTTTGTGACTTGTAATTCAGGGTATCTCAGTTAATATATAACTTGCAACTAAATATGTATACAAATATATTTCCTCATGAAGTCAGGTAACACGATGCTCCCTTATTTTTGCAGCAAAACCTACCAATAGCAAAAAGAAAACTAACAGAAGCAGGACCAGGGCTGGACTAGTACTACCCCTTCTCTAC
>NW_006324751.1:0-290 GCF_000327345.1 Myotis davidii
CTATTTTTTATGCTTAAGTTTTCCACATCAGGTTGGGTTATACCTAGTTCTCTGTCCTTAATGACTATACATAATCAAAAGGTACTTATTGATCATTTTGCTGTTTATTTCTTCAGATATAGTTCTTTTGGTCCTATGATTATCTTTATTTCCATGGAAGTATAATAGGCATTTCTAGGTCAGAGGCAATCATGGGAAAGACAAATAAGACCTTACGGGTAACCTAATGACACTCAAATAATTTAATTTTGAGTTCTCACCAGCCAAGCTTCTTCCCTCCCTCCCTCCCT
>NW_006324752.1:0-290 GCF_000327345.1 Myotis davidii
TTTATTAAGCTCCTGGGAAACTCAGCAGAGAGCTTGTTTAAAGAGCAGTCTGAATTCCTAGGCTTGGAATACAGTTTTCATTGAATAATGATGGTCATTGTTCCAAGTGGCTTCTGGGCTAAGGTGGTCTTGTCATCTCTCAGGGTTTTATTTTTGGAGGAAAAGTGATATATTTCCAATATTATCTCTGCTAGATCATTCAAAATTACAGCACAATCTTCAAGTGAGAACAGATTTTCAGATTTAGAAGATCATTTTTGCCCACTAATCAGCAAGGTAGAAAAAAAAAA
>NW_006324753.1:0-290 GCF_000327345.1 Myotis davidii
CACTTATACCTGAAACTTATGAGGAATCTAGCACAGTATATGTTCTGATAAAAAGGTTTAAAATCAGCAAAATGGGTCTGTAGGAATATCCCTTAGTGTTGTAATTCTGAGTGGGGAAAAAAAATTCCCTGCATATTTAAAGCTTTTCTGTAATGTGAAGTATTAAGTGTTTAACTAGCTATGTTTCCGACTAAAACATTTCTCATAGTCACTACACTCATAAGGTTTTATACCACTGTGAACTCTCTCGTGTCGACTGAGGTTACTGCTTTTACTGAAGGACTTCCCAC
>NW_006324754.1:0-290 GCF_000327345.1 Myotis davidii
CTTTTAGAATCTGCATCTCTCTCACTGATATTTAGTCACAAATGACTCTCCTCTTTTTCTCTCTCTTCCTCCATCCCTCCCTTTTTTGGTAACTTATTATCTTCACCACTATCTGTATGTAAGAAGCAGTGCTTCTACTAGCTAGAAATAAGATATTAAGTGAACGATGAACAATTTATGTTGGGACACCTTAGATTTCTACTTCAGACACTTCATTTGAACATTTCCCAGAAATTCAATAACTTTTATATAACCTTTGAAAATATTCTATGCTAATAATTTTATCTCAG
>NW_006324755.1:0-290 GCF_000327345.1 Myotis davidii
TCTGATTGGTGTTTCTGATTTCTTAGGATATAGGTTTTTGCTATTCAAATAATTTATGTCTGTTTCCCTAAGAATAATGTTCCAGGTATCTTCAACTGCATTACTCATGGTTTTATATAGGAAATTATAGAAATTCATTCCCACAATAGCTTTTATTGGTCTCTTTATACTTATAATTACTTCAAGTCCTAGGCAATAATAATGGCCTATCCACAGATTCTTATGGGTTATTGTGGTAACTCCATTTTGTTTTAATAGGATGGATGGGCCTCCAGTTGTCTGGCATTGTC
>NW_006324756.1:0-290 GCF_000327345.1 Myotis davidii
CACACACACATGCGCACACACACATGCACACTTATTTCCAGATTCCTTCCCTTTTTGTGGTAACTGGAGCTGCTCCCAGGAGTGTCCTAGTGTATTTATAAATAAGTATATTATCTTCTTCTGCAAGTGGTTACAAAAAATGCCTTAGCTCCCTTCTGTCCTGATGTTCCATAATCCCTGAGTGTCAATATTTTTGTCATTAGGCTGCTTCAGGACCTGCTCCTTTCATTTTGTTCCTTTTGCCAGAAGCAACTTTAAATCATCACTCCATATTCCCTTGGCCACCATCC
>NW_006324757.1:0-290 GCF_000327345.1 Myotis davidii
TTGTTTGTTTTTTTAAGTATCTGCCTCTCCCTATTGTCTCATTAAATTTCAGGGTTTATTTTCAAAAACCATATATTTTATGTGACACCTACTTATGTTATAAATATTTCAAAAAATACAGAAGTTATATTCATTCCTATTAAAGTTAATCTTTGAATAATTTTAAAATTTTATAGAAATTCTCATTCTTTCATCCAAATCACTGCTATATAAAATAACATTGATGACAAGAAAGTCAAAGACATTACCTGATATCTTCCTCTAGGCCAATGATGGCGAACCTTTTGAGC
>NW_006324758.1:0-290 GCF_000327345.1 Myotis davidii
CCAGTAGATATATACATCACAGACATTGGCATTGTAAGAATAGTGAATGGTAGCAGTATTACTACTGTAAAGGTTAATTACTGGTGTGAGGGGGAGTCCATGTGATTATCATTGTCATTGTGTTCTGGGAATTGCACATCACAGATACAAATGGTTTATGGGCCTCTGGCTAGGCTTTCTCTACTCTAGATCACTTTGCGCTTGGCAGACTGTCTGGAACTCAATAAATTTTTGTGAAATAAATAGTGGCTTTGTCAAGCCTAAGACATAATCAGGCCTATAAAGAAACC
>NW_006324759.1:0-290 GCF_000327345.1 Myotis davidii
GATGATGAAGAACAGGAAGGGCGTGATCTCGGGGATGTTGCTGGTCAGGGTGTACGCGATGGATTTCTTCAGGTTGTCAAAGATCAGGCGGCCTGGGGAGAATGGTCAACCTTCTGTGAGAACAATAGAGAGGACACACCTCCCAGAGACCAGCTCCTGGACAGAGAGACCACTGTAAAGCAGTGTCGTGACCCGTGAAAGTGTCTGGAGGTCCTAGGCCTTGGTGGTCCGAACTCTGTTTCTAAATTGTGTGACTATTAATTATAGCCAGGGTTTCTTTTTTTTTTTTT
>NW_006324760.1:0-290 GCF_000327345.1 Myotis davidii
TGCACTGGGCTTCTAGTTTACTAATAATAACACTTTAGAAAAGGAAATGTGACTGGCTCTGCTCTCAGGCTATCATGGTGCCTACTAGTGGGAAGGGACACAGGGCACCAGAGGCTCCCAGCTGCAGCCTTGGCCGCTCCCCAGGGATCTGATGGACTCGGTGGACGCAGTAGGGCTGTACCTGGCAGTGCAGAGTGTCCACTGTGCAACACCACCCGCCAGTGGCTGAGCTGTGCCAAGTGCATTCAGGTGATTCCGTCTTCTTCGACAGCCGCGACTATGAGCGGTTT
>NW_006324761.1:0-290 GCF_000327345.1 Myotis davidii
CAAAATACCATGGACTGGATGGCTTAAACAACAGATATCTATTTTTATAGGTCTGGAGGCTAGGAAGTCCAATATCAAGATACTGGCAGAATTGGTTCCTGGTGAGGGCCCTCTGCCTGGCTTGCAGATAGCCACCTTCTTGCTGTATCTTTACATGGAGAGAGAGAGGGCTCTGGTTTCTTTCTCTTCTTATAAGGACACTAATTCTATAGGGAGGGCTGCATCTTAGTGACCTCATCTAAAGTAACTACCTCCTACCAATCAAAAAAATGGGCAAAGCACCTAAATAG
>NW_006324762.1:0-290 GCF_000327345.1 Myotis davidii
TCCCTGGGTCACATCACGGAATGAGGCGCAGTGGGCCTATGGCTCATCCCGGCTCACCCAGCTGGTAAGTTGGCAGAGCCTGGATTGGCACCTGTGTCTTTCCCAGGCAGATAGATCCAGGTTTGTCCGGAGTGCCACTGCTGACAGTGCGGGCACTGGGTACTACCAGCCCCTGAGAAATGGGCAGCTGCCCTACGGTGCTGGTTCCTGAAAGGTGTGGGGCGGGTGTGTGGCCTCCGAATGGTCCTCAGGCCAGCTGTGCTGAGGGGTCAGAGGTTAGCCACGTCTCC
>NW_006324763.1:0-290 GCF_000327345.1 Myotis davidii
TCTTAACAATATGAACTCCAAGTCCATGAATATGACATTCGTTTTCACTTAGATCTTTGATTTCTTTCATTAATGTGTTGTAGTTTTTAGGATATAAATCTTGCCGATATTTTATTAGATTTATACATAGTTTGGGGGGGTTTGCATGTTATTTTAAATCATACTATTTCTTAAATTTCAACTTCCAATTTTTCATTGCTAGTTTATAAAATTGTATTTTTTGTGACTGCTGAGCTTCCTTATTTTGAGGAGCATTTTTGTGAATTATTTGAGATTTTCTAAATAGACAA
>NW_006324764.1:0-290 GCF_000327345.1 Myotis davidii
CAAAGAATCTGGGTTCCAGTCCAAAAATTCGGTCTCAGAGGTGACTTAGGGAAGGTGCTTGTTTGTCAGTCTAGGCTGGGGAGCAATTGATTGGCTAGGAGATGGACTCTATCAGAAGTGTGCAAAACCTTGGAGAGTTCATTGATTAGTTTGAAGAAGCTCTAGGTTGAAAATCCCAGACAAAGGAACTTTAGCTCTCTAACTTGTTCTTGCTCTTGCATCCTTGCTCTCTCTTGCTCTGTGAACTGTGCTTGCCCATGCGTTCACGTGTTTTCTCTCCATAGCCATGT
>NW_006324765.1:0-290 GCF_000327345.1 Myotis davidii
GATATAGACAGATAGAAATGCATGGATGTAGACAGATAGAGATACAAGGGTACGGGTTGATAGTGCTATAGAGAGATACCTCTTTATAGTTATATAGAGAGTTGTAGAATGATAGGGATAGATCGACATTCGTAGGGGGGACTGGTCTGTACTATACATTTGGATTTGTATGTGGAGATCTATAGCTATAGAAGTTTTTGTTCAAATGTGTGAATGTGCTCAACTCTCGGTGGAGTAAGTGCTGCACGTTTGGAGGAGAAGAGGCTTGTCTTGTTCTGCCGTCCTTAAAA
>NW_006324766.1:0-290 GCF_000327345.1 Myotis davidii
ATATTACCCTTTTATTATATAGGATATGAATGATCATATCTCAATAAAGCTATTATACACAATATATTGGGGCCATTAGCACCAGTACATATTTAGTGTCTGAGTCTGATTCATCTTTTTATTGTCCAAAGTACTAAACACAGTGCCTTACTAAATCATTGGAAAATGGTGGGAGGGAGAAAGGAAGGGAGCGAAGGAGGAGGAAGAGAGGGAAGAAGGGAGAAAGAAAGATATAGATGGATCGAACAAACAAATCCATGACTGGTCTTACAATGTGTGGAAGAGTTTTT
>NW_006324767.1:0-290 GCF_000327345.1 Myotis davidii
TTGCATATTTCCCTTTTATTAGTGTAAATATAGATTCTTTCTTTTGAACTGGCATAAATGCTAGTACAAAAGAGCAATCAGGACTAATATATTTGGTCAGGTTAAAATGTTACGAAGAACAAAGAAGAGCAAAGCCAATGTGGCCTGGAGGAGTACGGAAAGTTTCCTTAATTTGCAATGTATTGTTCCCTATTTATCATTTTAAATTGTCTTCCCAGGGAGGTTCTATTGATGGTTCAATAGCCATTACTCGACATAGTTGTAGTGTAGCTTTGAATGGACAATTAAGA
>NW_006324768.1:0-290 GCF_000327345.1 Myotis davidii
ATCAAACAGTTTTCCAAAGTACTTGTGCCAATATTCTTTTCTAATGGTAGTGTATGGTAGTTACAGATGTTTCACATCCCTGCTGACATTGCTTAGGGTTTTGTTTTGTTTTAATTAGGCCATTCTGGTGGATGTATATTGGTATTGCAACTTCACTCTTATTTATATATCTCCAATAAAAAGTAGTATATATGTTAATCAAAGCACACTTTTATTCCTCAAATCCACAGAATACTTCCAGATAAAAGGTCTGATTAAGTAGTTTTATCTAAATTAAAAGTAGCAGTTAA
>NW_006324769.1:0-290 GCF_000327345.1 Myotis davidii
GGCATTTGAGGGAGCTGAAGACGAGCATACAAACTTGGCATTTCTCTCATTAAGAGGAAGGTTGTGACGAGACAACAAACCCGTTGTGTTGCCATGCTCAGCACTGACGCATGTGTATGTAAGCAATTATCAAGTCACCCTGGTAATGATGTGGCAGACCCATGGCTTCCTGACCCGAATACTCTGAGGCAAATGCTCTTTGATTAATGCAATTCAAGAAAGATATATAAGACAGAATCTTTGTGCAAAGACAATGGTTTAAAGCAAGCATGTCAAACTCAAAGGCTAAC
>NW_006324770.1:0-290 GCF_000327345.1 Myotis davidii
ATTGTCAATAAAAATATATTTTAAAAAAAGATATAACCTGGAAGTAGAGGTAATGGAATAAATTTGCAGAGTTTGTAAATGCCTATAGTCATGTATTCAAAAGCTTTTAACTGTGTCCTAAATCTGGTCTTAAACAGAAATCCAGTGTTGTGTGTTTTATACCTCCAATTTCCATGAAATATAAATGCCGCTGTGTGGCCCTACTATGAACATAAAATATGACACACATATACCCATACCTATATATTTACATGTTTATATATCTATATCTATCAGCTATATATATATAT
>NW_006324771.1:0-290 GCF_000327345.1 Myotis davidii
CTATCCACTGAGCCAAACTGGCTAGGGCTGAGATGGCCGTATTTTATTGAAGTCCAGGCTCCCCACATAGTGTCCTCTGACACTACAGGGGAAATTCCTTGTTACCAGCCATTGGGTGATGCATGTTCCTGACCCCCATTTTTCCTTCTCTGACACCACGCTGGAACCAGGTTTACTACCTGGTGAGGGTGGGAGTCTAGCTCCACTTGGCTTCACGCTGGAGGTGGTGACATAGTTATACAACTATTTTATGTGTATCTGGAGTAGAACAATTATTTAATTAAAAAAAA
>NW_006324772.1:0-290 GCF_000327345.1 Myotis davidii
CATGACTGGAAGGCACAAAATGTAAGCCCATCAAAGTAAAACTTGCAGCCAGCAGTGTCCTTCAGTCTAGCAGCTAATTGGCTGAAAAAAGAAGGGACGATATAAGGATATAAGGATCGATTAATGAGTTTTTGGCTCCTGACAGCTGGATTTGTGGAGTGCTTGCTCATCTCATTTTGTCATCAAAAAGGATTTATTTGGGAAAAAAGAAAGAAATGCAATCCAGTGTATGTAGGCATGGCAAGCCATGTGCACATACTGCCCAGCATCCCTTAACTTCCCTTTTCCTT
>NW_006324773.1:0-290 GCF_000327345.1 Myotis davidii
TTTTGTCTTTTGCCATGTTTCTTATTAGATATTTTCTAATTGTTTATTTTGACCAATATTGAGTTTGATATTTCTTTACATATTCTACATACTTTTTAGATATGTGGTTTGCATATATATCCTTTCATTCTGTAACTTATCTAGTCAACATCTCAATATCTTTCACAAAGAATAAATTTTTACTTTTGATGGGGTCCAATTTGTCATTTTCCTTTTACAGATCATGCTTTTGGTGTCAAGTAAAAGGACTCTTTACGTAGTCCTGGTTCTGAAGATTTTCTCCATTTTTT
>NW_006324774.1:0-290 GCF_000327345.1 Myotis davidii
ACAAATACTGTATGACCTCACTTATATGTGGAAGCTAAAACAAACAAAAAATACAAGCTCATAGATACAGAGAACAGACTAGTAGTTTCCAGAGGTGAAATGTGGGGAGTTGGAGAAATGGGTGACGAATGTCAAAAGGTACAAGAAATATAATGTACAGCATGGTGACTGTAGTTAATGATGTTGTATTGTGTATTTGAAAGTTTTAAAAAGAATAGCTCATAAAAGTTCTCATCACATAAAAAATTGTAAGTATGTGTGGTGCTGGATGTTAACTAGACTTATTGTGG
>NW_006324775.1:0-290 GCF_000327345.1 Myotis davidii
ATCTATGTTCCCTGAGGTCACAGCACTAGTTAAAACAACTTCAAAGGCATAAAACTCCGCTTGGATAGAAGTAAAAAGTTCCTCCGAGACCACAACCTTAGCAGTCTCCAAGGTTTTACCTCCAAAGTGTTCTGCCGCTGTTTCAGGATTTCTTTTGTTTTGTTTTGTTATTTTTTTTCTATATAATTTTTACGAAGCTTGTTTTGTTTTTGTTGTTGTTGTTGGTTGTTGTTGTTTTTTTCCATTGTCTTAGACCTAGACTATATGAGTTCAGCTCCTGGCTCTGTCAC
>NW_006324776.1:0-290 GCF_000327345.1 Myotis davidii
AGGTATTGCATGTTTTAAAGATTCTTGTGGCACAGCAGTTGAAAATCGCTATTCTAACCATTTTGGGGCCCACCGTGATTTCAAACCAAAAATAGTGATCCTCCTCCACTTTCCGAAGTCAGGTCATTTTCGCTCTTCCTTGTTTGAGTCACATTTGTTAACTTTCCAGCGATACCAGAATTCTGAAAAGAACCATTTGTAAATTAGCTTCTTATTACCTCCCTTTCTAAGCAGTTTGCGGTAGGGAAGAGGCCCAATGACCTGAGGTATTAAGCAGCTTCCCTCTTCCT
>NW_006324777.1:0-290 GCF_000327345.1 Myotis davidii
CTCTGAAATCAATATATATATTTAAAAGAAAAAGAAACCAGGAGTGATTTAAATTTTAAATTTTCCACCCAGAGTTTCGGCATCCAGGGAGTCACAGAAGGTATCTGAGCTGGCCCCTTGAATTTCTATATAGAAGGGTTTAGGGGCTGCAGTATGATTTGGATGGGGGGAGGGGAGGTTTGAAGCTCCATTTCCACAAATGAATTTACATCAAATGGAGGAACTATGAACTGTCCGCATGAAGGGGGGAGGGGGAGAGGAGAGGGAAGTAAAGCGAAAGAGAAAGTAGA
>NW_006324778.1:0-290 GCF_000327345.1 Myotis davidii
GTCATAGGTTCGCCATCACTGTCCTAGCCTCTCCTCTTGCCAGAGATCACTTTTAGCATAAGCATGTGACCCTCTGAGCTAGAAGGGACAGTCTTGCAAAAGGAAAAGACACGGCCTTAGCCAGTTTGGCTCAGTAGTTGGAGCATTAACCTGAGAACTGAAGGATTTGGGTTCCATTACCAGTTCAGGGCACATACCGTAGTTGCTATTTTGATCTCTGGCCTTGGTCAGAGCACATGAAAAAGGCAACCAATCGATGTCTCTGTCTCTCTCTGTCTCTCTCTCTCTCT
>NW_006324779.1:0-290 GCF_000327345.1 Myotis davidii
CACCAGGCCTCTAGTATGCATATAAGATCTTAGTCTTCTGTTTTTAGATCTCATTTGCAGTTAAATAATACATACCTATTGAGCCCAGAATGCACAGCTTCCCCCAGGCCTGGTGCCATTAGGGGACATTTGAAAGAACACCAGAGGAAGAAATTATAATGGAGATTTCATTGCAGGATTTGAGGAGACACCCTGTAGAACTCTGATCAGGAGTTTATATTTTCCTTCCAGTGTCAGGAACATTGATAAAACTCCTTTCAGTGCAGCCATTCAGAGGGAAAGCAGGACTC
>NW_006324780.1:0-290 GCF_000327345.1 Myotis davidii
ATTCCTAGAAGTGGGATCACAGGGTCAAATTTTATAATTTTTTAACATCATGAATTTGGAATCAGGGTTTTTCACTGTGAACTTGTATTCAGAAATGGGATGTGCAACATCATGAGGCTAAAGATAAATATGTACTTTTCCTTGGAATCACAATCATACCATGAGTTCTATGCTAGTTACAGGTAGAAGGCCTCTGCCTGGTTTAATTTATTTTCTCTTGTTATTGAAAATGTTGGGAGAGGTATAATAGATGGACATGAGGGAGGGAAAAAGGGGACAGAAACAGTATA
>NW_006324781.1:0-290 GCF_000327345.1 Myotis davidii
AAAATATACAAAATTAGGTGCTCTGCAAGGATAGAAACATGTTGCAGTTACCGAAGAATGGATGCATTGAGCAGACCTAGGGAGAACCGAGGTCAGGAGGAAGTGTCCAAGGCCTGCACATAGTAGGTGGGGGTCAATAAATACTTCACAGTCAAGTTCAGTGGTAAGCCCTTTCCTGTCAGAGTGCGTACTTAGGGCTGAAAGCCACACCATGTTACCCGGCAGTCACCTATCTCCTCGCCTTCGACCTTTTCTTTGAATTTTACTTGTATTAACTGCTATTTTCTGGG
>NW_006324782.1:0-290 GCF_000327345.1 Myotis davidii
ACTGAAGGGCTGAGCTCTGTTCTCCACTTGTTTGATAACAGGATGGTGATTTCCGTTTTCTTGTTGAGTTTAATGTCTATTTTGACTTTAAACATGGGCATTGGAAGCACTTAACAAATCTGTTAGTCCCAGCTAGAAATTATCATTTTTGAAAGGAGAAGAAAGCTGGCAAACTAAAAGGTGCATTGCTCCTTCAAGTGGTTTTTTTCCCCGCAATATGGTGTGTTTTCTATGTAAATTGCTCCCATGCCCACATTAACAAAGAAAGACAACCCTTTACAACAAAAAAA
>NW_006324783.1:0-290 GCF_000327345.1 Myotis davidii
TTTAAAGCCAGCTTCATGCTTTGCTTGTGGTCCCCCAACTGGAGGGAACAGCTTCTACTCCTACTGCCAACATGGACCATAGAAGTCAAGCTCCAGCTACAGTAAAAGCCACAGCTTTCCTCAAAGGGAAGAGTGAGTAACACGTGAAGAGAGAGGGGACACCCCTCCCCAGGATCCCCCTGAAAAACTGAGGAATTGGCAAAAATTTATGTTTTAAGGATCCTGGGTCCTGTCTTAGTCAGCTTGGGCTGCTGTAACTAAATCCACACACTGGCAAGAACAAACAACAG
>NW_006324784.1:0-290 GCF_000327345.1 Myotis davidii
GGGAAATTGTCGACGTAAAAACGACTAAGATGGTCAATTTTGTGTGACGTGTATTTCACCTCAATTACTTTTATTGAAACGGATGACCTAGGGCTGCACTGAAGCTGCAGGCACACTGACACCCATCTGGAAGGACATGGCTTGGTCATCCCTGGGGGCTGGAGCTCAGGCAGCAGCTTCTCACCCATTTCCTCCAAGGACACGGGAACTTCGTTGGGGTGGCCCCAGGGCCCTGGGCTGGGCTGCATGAGCCTGGGCCTGCACCTGTGCACAGGGCAGAGGGTGGAAGT
>NW_006324785.1:0-290 GCF_000327345.1 Myotis davidii
TTTTTTTATTATTACAAAAAAACAACTGATATAGACAGCTCTCAGGAAGGTAAAATAATCACGCTCTGCGTCCCAGGTGTTTTCCTCCTAGGCCTCTTGCTCAAGGAAATGAGGGATTACAGAATAGACTTACCTAAGAGAAATCTCACTACCGTTATTTCTAAGAGTGAGGTTGCTAGACCCTCTGGGAGGAGGATGTCTAGCTTTGTCGGAAGCTGCCCACTGGCTTCCCAAGTGGCTGGGCCATGGTGCGTTCCCACCATAAGGAGTGAGCGCTGCCAGTGCTTCGC
>NW_006324786.1:0-290 GCF_000327345.1 Myotis davidii
TCTCTCGCTAGGTTCTGTCTCTAGGTTCTGTCATCATGAAGTTTTTATCCTATGTTTTCTTCTTAAATTTTTACAGTTACAAGTCTCAAGTTTAGATATTTCATCTATTTTTACTTTATCTTTTTTGTACAATGTAAGATAAGTGTTCAATATCATTCTTTTCAGTGGATATCCAGTTGTCCATCACTATTTGTTGAAGAAACTATACTTTCCCCATTGCGTATTCTTGACACATTTTTTGAAGATCAGTAGGTGTATTCTGGGGCCTTTATTCTGTTCTATTTGTTAGT
>NW_006324787.1:0-290 GCF_000327345.1 Myotis davidii
ACATATATCATAAGCACTCTTTAGCTGAATTGATCTTTCTTACTTTTCAGTCTCACCTTTTATTTTTATCTTCCCACCTATTCAAAGTAATTTAGTATTCCAATAATGTTTCTGCTAACATTATTCTGTCGTAAAATTCCCTTTTTCCTGCAGATCTCATCTATTATTCAGTCACCAGAAATAAAATGTGATCTCTAGAAAGGAGATATTATTTAAAAATTAGTTTTACTTCATGATTATTTTTATTATTATCATTATTTTGTCTGTGAAGCTCCTTCTTTCCCCTTCAA
>NW_006324788.1:0-290 GCF_000327345.1 Myotis davidii
AACATTCTTTTTGATGTGATCTCTACCACTTAGCACCTTTATGATTTACACTTCCAACCCAGACTTCAATTCTCAAAGACTAGTGTATCCAACTCCCTATTCAACATTTCCTTGTCATTTGTTATAGGAGTCAACATATAACCAACTTAAATATGGAAAATTAATATCATCCTTATCATACCAAAACCTGCATCTTATCTCATACTAAACTATATATTTGTATACATATATATAGTTATGACAAAACAGTTTGTTAGATATTGATATTTGTCTGCCTAAAATTATTTTTT
>NW_006324789.1:0-290 GCF_000327345.1 Myotis davidii
GTAATTGGGTGCAGAAAACAGAGTGACCAACTGCTTCTTTGCAAAAAATTCATATCCATCTTCAACCACCTGATGGGCTCTACATATAAGACCCAAATCATGCTCCTGCAGAAATTTTGCAACCACTTCGGCACCAAATGTGAAGGACACCCCTCTGTCATTCTCACCCCAGCCTAAGACTTCTTTATTGGGGTCAGACCACAGAAGATCACAAAGAAGACCTTGATCTGGCACATCAGTTGGCCGCATAATACACTGAATCTGCTCCATAGATTGAAGATCTGGTGATA
>NW_006324790.1:0-290 GCF_000327345.1 Myotis davidii
TTTTTTTTCTCCTCACAAAATCCTGAGCAGAACAGCTGTAATATGCTTTTGCTCTCATCCCCATCTATCCAGGACTTACAACAGTGTCCTTAGGCCAGAAGGGGCAGATCTCTGGCTCTTCCACCTTCTGCATTCCCAGGGCAGCCTCATGGCCAAGCTTTGATGGAGTGACGGCAGAGAAACGCAACCTACCAATATGCTAAGAATAATAAACTGCACTGGAGGCATTTCAAAAGTTATTATTCATAAAGGCAAAGAACACATAATGACCTTCTTAGTAGATGAGGTGA
>NW_006324791.1:0-290 GCF_000327345.1 Myotis davidii
GATGCTGTTTATGATGGGCCACCGCCCAGGGGCAGAGGGGTTCCAGGCTTGGCACCCCACTGGAGAGGCCCCAGGTAGGGGCAGGAGAAGGGGCCCAAGCCACTCACCGGACGCGGGAGCCAGAGGACACCCCTGTGCTGTTGGCGGTCGTCCAGGATGACAGGTTTTCTAGACACAACGAAGTCGGCTGAGGGTTATTGACACAGACCAGGGCTGGTGCGTGGCTCACACTGCCCCCCACACCACCAGCCCCCATCAGGAAGCGTCCTCTCTAGAGAAGGGGCTCCCCC
>NW_006324792.1:0-290 GCF_000327345.1 Myotis davidii
ACATCAATTGGTTGCCTCCAGCATGCACCCTGATCAGGGCCAGGGAACCTGAAATCCGCACACCCTGCTTTAAATTCCCTGCCTTTGGTGATTGGCATTGCGCAATTGCTTCCGACTATTCCCTAACTCACCTCCCAGTCTTCCAACCTAACCATGTTCCTTAAATGGTTTATTCGGTGTTTCCCGTTTTGGGACACTTTTAAACCGAACACAACTAGGTGTTTAAACGGGGCTATGCCATGGTGGTTTCCTCACAGTGTCCATTCAAATGTGGCCATGGACCGCCGCCG
>NW_006324793.1:0-290 GCF_000327345.1 Myotis davidii
AAAAATCAATAAAGTATATTTTAAAAAAATTAATAAACTCAGTGTTTATTACTTGTTTGTTTGTTTTTCATAGCTTTTACTGCTCTCTGACACTATCTAGTTAGATAGATGACTATTACCAGCATACTGTAAGCTTCATGAGGGCACTGACTTCCTCAGACTTCCTCATTGTTATCTCTCCAGGGCATGGATAAGTGCCTAACTTAGCATATGCACCCATTTGAAATTAACTGAATAAATAAATGGATGAGTAAAGCACTGTGACTAACTGTCAATATGTCTCTTCAAGT
>NW_006324794.1:0-290 GCF_000327345.1 Myotis davidii
ATTCCATAGGTTCCAGGTAGTTGGCATTTCCTATTCAATGGAGTTGGGGGTGGAATTTACGATGTAACTAAGCCAATTGCATGCAATGACAGTGTATGTTCTGCCTGGTGGCTTTCTTGGCAGCACCCTGCCGCGGAGGGCCGCTGGCCGGGGAGGGCAGTTGGGAGCCATGAGGCGGCCGAGGAGGGCAGTTGGGGGCCATGCGGTAGGCAGGGGAGGGCAGTTTGGGGGCGAATAGGCCAGCAGGGGTTGGGGGAGGCAGTTGGGGGCGAGGAGGCTGGCAGGCAGAG
>NW_006324795.1:0-290 GCF_000327345.1 Myotis davidii
GACAGCTGGGGGATCTCATAGCCAGCCTGGATGTTGGAGATGCCACCAGCGACTGCGGCCGTGACCATCAGCCTGGGCCTGTTGACCTGCTTGGCCTCCTGCTCAAAAGCTTCACGCATTTCCTGTGCGAGAGCAGGAGAACGTCTGTGAACGTGAACTCTAAGTTGACGTTCATGACTATTCTTTGAATTAAATTTAATCCATCGTCCATCTTTCCTTCTTCAGCATTCCCACGGCACTAGGGCATCCAGGTCCTTCCTCTCCCACTGAGGTTGCAGGGAGCTGGGTTT
>NW_006324796.1:0-290 GCF_000327345.1 Myotis davidii
AAAAAAATAAAGGAACCTAACCTTAGCCTGGGGATAGAGCACCCCAATGAATTAGTGTTAACTCTATGTGTAACTGATGCAGACTTGGACGTAGTATGCATTTCCATAAGAGACTGGAAAACTTCAAGATTTATGGGCCATTGGCTCAGCAGTGGGGAATAGTAAGCCTTGTTAGTAACTAGCAACTCTTAAAAGACAGATTTGTTCCATATATCACTATATCACAGACAAAAACTCAAGGGATATATATGGAAAAATAAAAAGTATCTACCACTGAACAAGGTAGAATT
>NW_006324797.1:0-290 GCF_000327345.1 Myotis davidii
GAGTCAAAAAGTTTGCCCACCCCTGAACCACTGTGCTATGCCCCTGAAACTAACACAAAGTAGTGTTGAAAGTAACCTACATTGAAAATGAAAGACCTTGGTTGTGCTTCATGCAGGGCTTCCAGGTCTCTCTCTAGAATTCTCTGCTTCTGAGGTCACAATGACAGGCAGATTCCAGAGCCCCGTGGATGGGTCCAGTTTTCACTCTCTGCATTGGCAGCGATGAGGAAAAAGCTCTTCTCTTTTCCTACTGTCCTCAGCCCACCCTCTCCCCCTCCCACTTCCCCTGC
>NW_006324798.1:0-290 GCF_000327345.1 Myotis davidii
TGACCCTGTGTATTTATATTTTTTCTTTAGTTATCGTTCCCAGATTAGAAATTACATTAATTTGTCGGAGAAGATCTAGGACATGTACCAAAAGAGAGGGAAAGAAACCCCTTGAATCCTACTTGCAAGGGTTACATTTTGGTTCTTATAAAGATCTTATCCAAATTATTTTTCAACAAGGCGGAAATCATATGGAATATACGATTTGTAATACCCCATTCTCGCTCAACAATATACCATACAGTTCTCTTATTTCCATTTTTTGTTAATCCTCATCTGAGGATATTTTT
>NW_006324799.1:0-290 GCF_000327345.1 Myotis davidii
ATTATCACACCAGATTACAGTCTTTTTTCATATAAAAAACAGAATAAATTAATATTAACATTTCCTAATTTATATGTCATGTTTACTGCTGAAATTGATAACTTTCTTTCTAAGGAGCTGACCTTGAAGCTGATGTTCAAGAACTGGCGAAACCAGTGACTGGGTTTGAGAGTGGAGATGATCCTGAAGTCATCGGGTATGCTTGTGCAAATCCAGAGCCCATTGAAATGCCAGAAACAGGTATATTACTCATAAAGAATGCAGTTTATGAGTTTTCAGATTTTCATATC
>NW_006324800.1:0-290 GCF_000327345.1 Myotis davidii
TTCTAAGAGTTAAAAGTTCAAATTAAGTTGGGATAAATTATGATAACACAGGTCCTAGGAAAATTCCCTAGAAAAGGGATGTTACTAAAAAAGCCCCCAGCCCTTTAATTAGGTCTCATAGTGATCCTGTAAAATGGACACCAGCTCTCGGGAGTGTTCTTAAAAGTCACATTTCGCCATGTTTTTATTTCCCAGTCTGTCATTTATAATTTGGATAAATCAGACATTTATCACAATTTATGGACATTTCTGGGACGTCTATGCCCATGAAGAGAAAAAGGCTAGTTTAA
>NW_006324801.1:0-290 GCF_000327345.1 Myotis davidii
TGGGAAAGCAAACAGCTAATGAAACCACTCAAAACACAAACATTCAATGTCTATAGGTTTCATCGATAATAAAAAAAATTCCGGACCTACGATTCCTCAGATTTAGATCCAGATTCAAAAATGACATCACTAAATGTCACCACCAACTATGACACTAGGTGTCACCAGCAAACTCCAAACGATGAAGCCAACCTGAATGGATCTGAATTATTTCTACTGTTTTGACACTGTTCTTCTTCAAACATTTTTTAATCAAACAAAATGAATTCATTTTCGTTAAGTATATTTCA
>NW_006324802.1:0-290 GCF_000327345.1 Myotis davidii
CCTTCAGTCCACAGGCCGAAGCTCTATTTGTTGAGCCAAACCAGGTAGGGACAGCAATTTAGATTCTGGACTGTGTTCTGCTGAAGATCTTTCATTGAGATCCTCCCTTTTCCAGAGAAGTGATTGTGATTCATTTTAAAGAAAGGTCATGGGATTTTCCCGTGACTTCAACGAATCTGGTAAAGGAGAGTTTGGATGATGATGGTCACAGCAAGTAAGATGATGGGCACAGCATCTTCTTCATGACAACATCCTGGTGAAAAGAAATCAAAGCATGTCCTGTTTTTGTT
>NW_006324803.1:0-290 GCF_000327345.1 Myotis davidii
AAAAATAGCTAATCATGAGAATGTTGACTCAGCCATTATTTAAGACACTAGATATGCAGCCATTGGAACATAACAAAAGAGAATTTATTGACATAAGTGAAGAAAGTGGTTGAGATGAAGAGGATGTCTCAGGGGAAGTGATGCTGGTGAAAATTTCACAGTAAATGAACCCTTGGAGATATTGTACAACATCCACAGCATCATGGGTGACATTTTCTAAGCTGATCAGGTTTGGAAAGGAGGAGGAGTATTCAGAAAGGCATAGAAAAGATGTTCTGTCTGGATGGTAT
>NW_006324804.1:0-290 GCF_000327345.1 Myotis davidii
TAATTCAAAAGAATATATACACTCCTATGTTCAATGCAGCTTTATTTACAATAGCCAAGATCTGCAAGCAGCTCAAATGCCATAAGTGGATGAGTGGATAAAAAAAGTTAAATGTCACCTTGACGGAAAGGCCTTTCTACTGATTCTTTCCAAGTAGGTCCTGCATTTATTTTATATCGTGTACTCTGTAGCTTTTTTCTCACAGTACTTGTCACAATCTATCATTTTACATAATTTGTTTATTTACTTATATATAAGGTGTCCCAAAAATGTATATGCACACTTTGAAT
>NW_006324805.1:0-290 GCF_000327345.1 Myotis davidii
CTGTGCTTTATAACCCCATGACTATTCTGTAACAATAAATTTATACTTCTTAAATCCTTCACCTTTTCACTTATCCCCCCAAACCCTCCCATCTTATGGCCATCAAAATGTAGCTATGAGTCTAATTCTATTCTGCTTGTTTATTTTTTTTATTTAATCATTGGTTAATATGTATTTAGTGACATTTTATTGTTAACATTTTAAATCTTCTTCCTCTAAAGGAAACCCTTGAACATTTCATATAATCCTGTTTTTGTAGTGGTGATGAGTTCCTTTAGCTTTTTTTTTTT
>NW_006324806.1:0-290 GCF_000327345.1 Myotis davidii
ATTTTGAACTCTACTTTTTGCCTGCCAATTTTACGTAGAGTTAGCCTACTTATAAACATTTCTGAAATGTTCCTGAAGACAAGAAAAAAAAATCAAACATGCTTTAGGGGGTTAAAACCATGTCTGCAAACCCTGTACCTTGCAAAATGTGGAGACTTGAGTGTGAGCTGGCATTACTGATGCCCTTTTTCATGTTATGGTTTAAAGAGAAACAATAACATGAAATTTACCATCTTAACTACTTTTAAGTGTGCAGTCCAGAAGTGTTCAGTATATTCACATTGCTGTGA
>NW_006324807.1:0-290 GCF_000327345.1 Myotis davidii
AGAGGAAGGGGGAGAGAGAGAAACATCAATGTGGGAGAAACATCTATCAGTGGCCTCCTGACCTCACCTGAGCAGGGATGGAGCCTAAAACTTAGGCATGTGCCCTGATGGGGAGTTGAACCTACAGCCTTTGATGTATGCATCAACACTTCAATGAACTGAGCCATCCATGCGGGGCTAAGTGTCCTTTTTGTGGATGATCTAAATATCTTAAGTATAATAAATCATTAATGACAATCTAGGGGCACCTGCAATGAATGAGGCAAGGAATATATGGCATGATTCTTACC
>NW_006324808.1:0-290 GCF_000327345.1 Myotis davidii
TGGTTGGAGCTCAGTTGATAAGGGTAGAGTTAGTATTAAGGAAATCAAGAGGGAATATTCTTAAGAATGCTGGTATATGAGCAATCCTTAAAATGTGCAGAAATTCTGAATGGTAAGTTTTCAATTAGATTTTATTATATTTAAATGTTATGTATCAATGGCAAATGAATTACCAAAATATTTAGGCCAATTTTTAATCTAAAAACATTAGACGTCTATAAATGTCAAAATGATATTGACACCTGCTTAGAAAACCTTAAAGTTTGTGTTCTTTCTTAAGTTGGATAAAA
>NW_006324809.1:0-290 GCF_000327345.1 Myotis davidii
CTGCTCTCCTGGCAGGAGAGACGTGGCTGTGGATGAAGAGGGCGAGTGTGCGTGGACTGGCACCGACCCCTGAGGCCCCCTCCAGGAGCCCCGCCACTCACTGAGGAAGGAGGAAGGGGCACTGGGCAGGAGGTTCAGACCCGGGGCCTGGCTCCAGCTGCCCCTAAGGCACTTTGTGGGACTCGCCGGCCCCAGGCCAGCTCGGGTGGCCCGGCTCCCTCCCTGAGGAGGAATGAGTCTCGGGGGTCCCTCGGGCCCATTGTTGCAGGAACCACCCCTCTTCCACCTTT
>NW_006324810.1:0-290 GCF_000327345.1 Myotis davidii
GTTTTACTTTATTTCTGGCACGGTAAGCATAGGACAAACCCTGCATTAAAAAATTCATCTTTGTTTGGTTCTATACTTGCAGTGTATCTCTGCAAGGGCCAAAGTGTTCCCAGTGCTGTGAGGACCTCAGATTGAATGTTATTGCTGGTGCTGGGCAGCCACATCTTGTAATGCAGTTGAGTGGCTCTACCCTATGCCAGGGTCACCCCTGAGAAGCAAAACCATCACCTCATGTGAATATCCTGTCCCCATCCCTGAGTTTTAACCAGCTGCTAAGAGGATAGTGAGGT
>NW_006324811.1:0-290 GCF_000327345.1 Myotis davidii
ATCTGATATTGGAAACCTATGAGATCTGAGTCTGGGAGTGACTTTATGAATCATGTTTATGCAAGCTAGTCTCTGGGCCCAGGACAATGGTCTTTGTTCTTCCCTTTTCCTATCTGTTTCATTATTCTCTTGGTACTTCATATGCCTGAACGCAGGCAGCCTTGTAGGATGTTCTGCCTACGCATGAGCAAGGATAGGCATCCTGGCTTTGGGCATCCTGCATTCTTTAGTAAAAGAGCCATTCAGCCTCAGCTGGGTTGCTCAGTGGATAGAGCATTGGTCTGTGGATT
>NW_006324812.1:0-290 GCF_000327345.1 Myotis davidii
CTTCACTGCTGGGAGGTGGACAGAGAACATCAGCTTTAAAGCACACACACCTTCCTCAGGAAGAACCCATCACCTCCCTATTCCACAGCCACTTCCAGTCTGCAAGAAAATGTGCATGCTCCTCCCTCCAGGATGGGCGGGGCCAGAGCCTGAGCTAAGTGGTTCCATGATGCAGGAGGGACTGAGCCAAGCTGCTGGGACAGTGCAGGGATGGAGGGATGGAGGGAGGGCAGGGCAGGAGCAAGGGGGCAGCTCTGGTTCCCCGCACCTCCTCCCACAAGCATAGCCCT
>NW_006324813.1:0-290 GCF_000327345.1 Myotis davidii
CTCAATAAAAATAAAAGAAACTACAAACCAATATATGTCATTTAAAAATTACATTTTCAAAGAAATTTGTTACTTCTAGGCTCTTCTACTTTTCTCCATGTTATTTATCTATAACTTAACACTGCACTCTTTCAAGTGTCTCTTCAGGTTTGTCTTGGCACTAGGTTTCTTTGAGAAAGGATTTTTACCTTCATGTGTGAATAACTCTCTACCACCTGCATTATTATTTGTATTTTGTGCTTTTTGCTTCCCATTTTTCTTTTCCTTCAAAGTTTCTTGACCTAAATTAT
>NW_006324814.1:0-290 GCF_000327345.1 Myotis davidii
TCTATATGTTATGGTGACTGTTGATTTCAGGACAAAAAGTGCATTAAGAGCATCTTTTTCCAGTGCTAATATCATTATTGCTACACAAAACATTTTATTTCAAGGCCTGCTGAAGAAGAAATTTTAACAAGCACTTTTTCCATGCTTTTTCTTCTATCCAGGATTTGCTCACATCTATGGTTTTCAAAGTAAGCCCACAAATGCTACAATAGCTTTACAAAGTATAACCAGAAGATAATTCATAACCCAGGTGCCTTAGTTTAAGCCTTCACTCTATTGTTAATTTTTTT
>NW_006324815.1:0-290 GCF_000327345.1 Myotis davidii
CCTGAAACCTTGGGATCACTGCCCATCTTAAAATAAGGTTGCTAGACCTAGCAAATTATACTAAAAACAAACAACTTTTTAGTATAAATATGTCCCATGCAATATCTGGGACATACAGATACTAAAAAAAAAAGAAAAGAAAATTCATTGTTTATCCAACATTCAAATTTCAATGAGTTTCCTGTATTTCATTGAGAAGAGACAGGGACTGAGAACCAGGGACCTTCTCCCTCCTCTCCTTCACCATCTCTGTCAGATTTAAAATTATTTTCGTTGCTACTTCATAACTG
>NW_006324816.1:0-290 GCF_000327345.1 Myotis davidii
TCCAATTTAGAGTCACATTATCTTAAAATGGTACAATTTTTCAAGGCCAATTTATTATTTTGTTTAGATGTATATTACCATTTATAGTACTTTATGAAATGTATATATCCTTTACCTTGCTTCCTTCACTTATTATTACATTCTCAAGTTTTAACCAACTTGTTCTATTTAATTATAAAAACATATCAAAATGTATCTATTCCACTATTATTATAAAACTAGAGGCCTGGTGCTTAAAATTTGTGCACTGGAGGGGGCCTGTGGGATAGGGCCTAAACTGGCAGTCGGAC
>NW_006324817.1:0-290 GCF_000327345.1 Myotis davidii
TAACCACTATTGTCTGTCTCATTCTTGTTCTTAAATGTTTAATACTAGTCTGCAGACGCGGAATGAAAAGTCTTAAAAAGACTCAAGGCCTGCAGATGGCATACACCTTTTTAGATTTATTAAGAAAACAACAAGTGGGAAATGCTAGAGGATAAAACCAACAGTAATTAGCATATTATGCATAAAGACCCTTTGGAAGGCCAATGAACTTTGATATTCAGCAGGGCTGATAATCAGTATAATATTGCCCTGATGTGGACTCAATGGCTGAAGGCAATTCCCTAACCTGA
>NW_006324818.1:0-290 GCF_000327345.1 Myotis davidii
TATTTACTGTTTTATTTGGGAACTCATGCAGCTTTCATTTTCATCTATACTTTTATATAATAGTTTTAATGGAACCAGCTATCTTTAGTGTTATAAAAAATTATTGAATGCACATGTAATTCATACGAAAACTGTAAATATATAATATATACAACTCAAAACTATCACACTCACAAAACATACAAGATGGTTCCTCGCCAATCCAGTGGCCATCTGCTTGGCCTTTCTTCTTATGACATTTCAAGAGGAGACTACTGGAAAATGACTGTGGTACTTGGAATATCAGTTTT
>NW_006324819.1:0-290 GCF_000327345.1 Myotis davidii
GACTTCCATTCAGCCAGATTTCAGGTGGTGCTGGCTGACGGTTGTCCTGTAACTTAGTTGTCATCTTGCTGTCACTGTGGGAGGCGGCGATTACCCACATTTTCCTAACAGCCATCTTGGATCTCTCTGGCAAAGTTTTCTAATTAAATTGTAAATGGTGTTTTATAATTCTGTAGCATTTATACTTTTGCAGGGGTGCCTTGGATGCCAAAGCACACAATATCAAAGTTTAAAATTTCACTAAGATTGGAGGGAAACCTCTTGTTTATTCCTGGTTTTTATTTTATTTT
>NW_006324820.1:0-290 GCF_000327345.1 Myotis davidii
AAACAAGGATGGAATTCTGTGACTGATATTAGATCCTTACTGGAACTGATAAAGTTGACTTTTTATGTAACCACAAAGGATTTCTTCCCACTCTCGCTGAGGGTGGGAGGAAGATTCTTAATATATTCCTTAACTGTAAAAGTAACTTTCTCCTGAGGAAAATATTAGTATCTTCTGGAACTACCTACACCTAGCTAAGGCCTTTGCATTATTCTTCAGCAGAGATCATCTGTGTAGTCTCCATAACTACCAAGGGGTCAGTCCTTAGGAAGGACTACATATATGAATTG
>NW_006324821.1:0-290 GCF_000327345.1 Myotis davidii
ACACACACAATAAATAAATAAAAAATGAAAAGAACCAAAATATTGGTCAACAAGAGAACGGTAAGTTATTCCCGGAGAATTCTATGCAGCTACTGAAGAGAACCAGGCGAAGCTCTGCAGAGAAGGAGAGTGAAGGCAAAGCAGCAAATTGCAGACTCTGAACCGGGGTCTTTAACTTTTTTAAAATCGTAGAGCCTCTTACACCAAAACGTGGCCATGTAGTTCTTGAGTAACTCAGAGAACAGGGAGGAAGAACAGGTTGAGCCCTAGAGCCCAGTGGAGCAGCAGGT
>NW_006324822.1:0-290 GCF_000327345.1 Myotis davidii
CTCTCACCTAAAAACCTCCTGTCCTTCCCTGGCTGTTCCTCACTTCTGTACAATCCCAAATATT
Source organism: Myotis davidii (assembly GCF_000327345.1). Lineage (NCBI taxonomy): Eukaryota > Metazoa > Chordata > Mammalia > Chiroptera > Vespertilionidae > Myotis > Myotis davidii. The sequence goes on from NW_006324822.1 coordinate 65, forward strand.
CTCTTAAGGCCCAGGAGTAAACATTTATTGTAAGTCGCTAAATATTGAAAAACTTTTCGATTGAATAAATAAAAAAAAATTGGCCCTGGCCAGTATAGCCCAATGGTAGATCATCAGCCTGTGTACCAGAGGGTCACAGGTTTGATTCTCAGCCAAGAGTGGGTACCCGGGTTGTGGATTCATCCCCCAGACCCCAGGTCGGGGCACGTGCTGGAGGCAACCAATC
>NW_006324823.1:0-290 GCF_000327345.1 Myotis davidii
TATATATATATACCTATAAATACATGTTGACTGTTTTATACTTCCATTCTGATCACATGAGCTATTGTTGCCTCAGTAATCTATTTGAAAAGGAGGCTCTATTTGAAATCACAAAGGACAATTAATGCTGATGAATCAGCGAATGAATGAACACATGGACAAACATTAACAATGTCTACCACTTTCTGAGCTCTCCTAGGCACCAGGAACTCCGCTTGGACTTTTATGTTCATACAATTTCACACAGCAGGAGGAGAGAGTATTTATTATCCCCATTTCATTTCATTTTT
>NW_006324824.1:0-290 GCF_000327345.1 Myotis davidii
GATTACCACATTCTTAATCTTTTACCCAAAACACATTAATGTAACAGGCCACAGGTTAAAGATAAACTTGACTGCCTGGCTAAATAGGAAGTGGTGAACAGTATTGATTCTAACTACATATTTGGCTGGGAATAGAAAGGAACTAATATCATTTCTGTTCCATCAATTGGGACATTTGATGCCTAGAGGTCCTATGTTAGGAGAAGCTAAAACTCATGGAGAATAAGGCCTTCTGTAAGACAGGACAGTTTTTGTTAATACACGAGACTCCCATCAGCCAGGAAATTCTG
>NW_006324825.1:0-290 GCF_000327345.1 Myotis davidii
AAATGTCTCATTTTCCCCATCCAGATGACTTGTGCCTGCAGCAAGGCCTCTGGCCCCCACGTGTCCCGGACACCTGACTGCCTCACCTTGCTGGCAGGCTTAGTTTGGTCCTTTACAGCTTCCCTGTTCTAGAAATAACCGCGCCAAAATAAAGGCTTAAAAAAGCTGTGTGTTTACATGGGCTCAGTTGAAAAAGAAAACATAAACACCTACCAAGGTAACACTGGCTTTATGTATGGAACAGCTCCCTGCATGGATCACACGTTATATCCCATTAAAACTTGATGAAA
>NW_006324826.1:0-290 GCF_000327345.1 Myotis davidii
GAGAGAGAGAGAGCAGGTGGGGGTCAAGCTGGGGTAGAGAGAAGGCGGGGCCCCCTCACACGGAGGCCCCTCGCAGGCGGGTGTGTGAGCGCCTGGCTGAGATGCTGTATCTGATCTTGGTTCAGGAGTCAGCTGTAAGCGTCTCCCTTCAAACCCTTGTCACCCTTTTCACGGGGACGACAGGGATATGATGAGGGACACGGCGTCCCTCCCGTGTAATCGGTCACAATCACCATCGGAGAGCCTCCGGCACGCGACATGCATCCCAAGGGCTGCCCCAGAGCAGACGT
>NW_006324827.1:0-290 GCF_000327345.1 Myotis davidii
GGAAGGTTGAGAACCACTGCCCTAGAGGATGCTAATGCTGCAGGTTGGAGGACCAACTTCAAGACCCACCGGCTTATGGATGTTATCAACCTAATGTTGCCTAAGGAAGCTCTTCTTATTTGTTTTAATAGATATATTTCACTTCCATCTACATTTGTGTGGGGATCATCACCTATTGCTGCCTAAATACTTTAATTATACCAGTGGGTTCTCTATTCATACAATACAAGAAGCCCAGTCCACGGACTCATGCACATTGAAAGGATATTAATTAGAAGGTAGCTGGCAGG
>NW_006324828.1:0-290 GCF_000327345.1 Myotis davidii
TTAAAAACTTCTGTAGAGCAAACGAAATGATCAACAAATGAAAAGGCAATGTATAGAATGGGAGAAAATACTTGTAAACCATAGATCTGATAGTAGGTTAGTATCTAAAATATACAAGGACATCACACAACTTGATAGCAAAAAAGCCAAATAATTTTATTTAACAACGGGTAAGAAACCTGAACAGATAAATTTTCCAAAGAAGAAATGCAGATGGTTATCGGGTACAAGAAAAGGTGCTCAGCATCACTCATCCGCAGGGAAATGCAAATCAAAATCACAATGAGATA
>NW_006324829.1:0-290 GCF_000327345.1 Myotis davidii
GAGCCAGCAGGTGGGTGTCATATCTGAGTCTCCATCAACAAGGTTCACACCTCTCTCCCTGCTCTGGTGATTCCCTGAGACACTTCTCCACCCAAGCTATGGGCCAACTGAAGCAGTTTCCAGTGGCTTTTCCATGTGAATGGCCTATATTGGCTCAGGCTTCTGACTAAACTAAAATTTCTCAAACAAACAGCATCAGGCTTCAGCATGCCCTGTATCTAACACTAAATGACCCCAGGTCCAGCACTAGGGGTAGCAGGCCTTGGTTTGAAGCTTCTAAGCCCAGCACA
>NW_006324830.1:0-290 GCF_000327345.1 Myotis davidii
CACATTTATTGAACTTCTATTTTGAGACAGCCTTTTCTCCCTCTGTGCCTATAGACTGGAAACACCAAGGTGCCCTCAGGACAGTGAGCCCAGGGGAGGGGGGAGGGAGGAGCCTGGGGGTTGTGCAAGATGCATCTGTTCCCACAGGAAGCTTAGCACCTCTTCCTGGCCCTGGGACCCAGGTCCTACGTCTGACACAGGTTCCACCTGACTTTCTGTCTCCGTGAGCAGTGGGAGCTCTCCATGTTCTGGGGGTCAATCATCGGAGTCATTTCTGCCCCTTCAGAGCA
>NW_006324831.1:0-290 GCF_000327345.1 Myotis davidii
CCTTGGAAATGCCCTGATATGGCACCAGAGTGGAGGGATTTAATTAGAATGTTTTCTGTTAACTTACTTGCAATCAGATTGTGTCCAACAAAATCACCTAAAGTCTCCCAGGTTACACTCTGGGGACTTCTTCCATATGCATGTTCACCTCCCAAGAAGGGCAGGCACTTCCCGCGGGCAGAGGAAAACATGAGGAAGTGAAGCCTGAAACTCCTGCCCATGCCTGACAGGTTGCCGGTTCAGCCACTGTAGACAAGTGTGACTCAGCTTCCCATGGCGTCATTGCCCTG
>NW_006324832.1:0-291 GCF_000327345.1 Myotis davidii
CTCTGTTGACTAATGAGTTTGCCCACCACTGACATAGAGGAAAAGATACACATTTTAAGTGTATAGTTCAATTATTATCTAACAAATATAAACACCTGTGTAAACACCTTCCTGATCAAGATTGAGAATTTCCATCACCCTGGAATTTATCTTTGCCCCTTTGTGCTCAATCTCCTCCTACCTCCATTGCAAATAACCTGTGATATGATTCATTTTACTGAAAATCAGTTTTGTTTGATTACCAATAATATGTTCCCACTGAAAGGGCGAGTCGTTGCGGGGCCTACGTGG
>NW_006324833.1:0-291 GCF_000327345.1 Myotis davidii
AGGAATTGTTATTGTTCATATTTGTATTTAGCTGTGCAATGAATGAATGGTTTATTCGTGTGTGTGTTGTTGTGGAGTCGATTTTTTATGATACTAGAATGTGTTATGCAATGATATTTGGTAGTTGTGGAAGTGGGGGATGGGGGAGAGATTAGGCATGATAGAATTGCTGTGGAGGTTTAGATGTTTGGTGTGGTTTAGACTGAGGTTTCAAAAGATGTTGAAGTTTTGTTTGTAGGATGCTGGGTGATTTTTGTATTGAGCACTTGTTTTAGTAGTGACTCAGTATTT
>NW_006324834.1:0-291 GCF_000327345.1 Myotis davidii
CCAGAAGGTTGAGAACCACTGCACTAGCAGGTTTTAAGTAGGGAAGATGACTAAATTTCCATTTTTGAAAGCCCATCTTAGTTACAGGTGTGGAGAATAGCTTGTAGGGGGAGTAAGGGTAGTGCTAAGATATGATTTATGAGATTATGGAGCAGTCCTGGTGAGAGATGTGAGTATATGGACTGAGAAGGTTGTGATGGAAATGAAGAGAAGTAGATGGATTCATATGCTATTGAGGAAGAAGAATAAAGGAATGTGTTGATAGATTGGTTATGATAGGAGGTGAACAAG
>NW_006324835.1:0-291 GCF_000327345.1 Myotis davidii
GTGCCTTGATTGGGAATTGAACTGTGACCTCCTCGTTCTTGGGTTGATGCTCAATCACTGAGCCACACAGCTGGGAGCACGAGGGGACTTTTTGATACTGGCTTTTCATAAGAATAATGAAATACACCATATCTTACATGCCTACATGGCATAAACCATTTGCCACAATAGGTACTCATATATTTTAATTACAATCATCACAGAATGAAGTACTGTTGTCTCAATATCCCCTAACCTTTTCCCACACCCTCTCATTCCTTTCAATTCAAAAACATTCACACCAAACATTTT
>NW_006324836.1:0-291 GCF_000327345.1 Myotis davidii
ACACAGAGGGGTGTAAGTCCAAGGATTGGATGCTACTCTCTACCACTCACTTGTGCTGTGACCTTGCACAAGTTAGATAGTCTCTGGGTTTCACTTTCTTGCTCCATACAATATTTTTGGTGCCCTTTTCTCTCTTTTTCCCTCTTTCACTTGCACTAAATACTCTACAATATCATCTAGCCTAAAATGTTTATGGTTTTCAATGCCTACAAATGACTCAAGTGATAGTATTTGGGCCTCTCAGATCATAGAAAGATCTCATGCCAAAAGGCACTGAACTCCTGAAGTGTA
>NW_006324837.1:0-291 GCF_000327345.1 Myotis davidii
TACTTTGTGAAATAAAAGGAGCGTGATGGTTGCTGACACGTGGGTTCTCCTGTGGGACGGGCCCCTTGGCGCTCGGTAGGTGTGGGCAGGGTCAGGGGTCAGACCAGGGCTCCACCTTGGCCCGGTCCTTAAACCTTACTGTGCCTCGTTTCCGCCCCGAAAACGGGGAAGTGTGTCGTCACGCACGGGGTGGCTGTGGCCACCGTGGGAGGGACCCCCATTACCCCCGCTTGCTCCCCGGGGAGCCCAGGCCAGGCTGGGCTGTCAGATGGCGGCCGGCATGGAGGAGCC
>NW_006324838.1:0-291 GCF_000327345.1 Myotis davidii
GTCCGCGGACCACTGGTGGTCTGTGAGGTCCTAGAGGTTGGCGACCGCTGTTTTAGAGAATACTTTGAAACTTTTGTTCTTTTGATGTAAAATCATGGCCCCAGATTATGCATTTGCAACGAGTAAATGACTTTGAAGAGGACCTGGATACTTGTGTTTAATGAGTACATTCTATTCATGAGTCCCCTCTTATCCACAGGGGGATATATTACAGTACCATCAGTGGATTCCTGAAACCATGGATAACATTGAATTTTCATATTTTCACTTAAAGGAAGCACTTTACAGCTT
>NW_006324839.1:0-291 GCF_000327345.1 Myotis davidii
TGCTGCTTATATTTAAAAAGGATTTTTAAAAGCTTGGTGGGCCTGGGTTAAGGGTGGATGGAAACTTGCTTTGGGGAGCCTCGTTTTCCCTATCAAGGCTGTCTTTGGAGGGACCAGATCTGCGTTCCTGCCCTGGGTGTTTGAAAAGAGCCTTCCATGATAGCTTTTGGGGATGTGCTGAGTTAGGACTACATTCAGAGACAGTACTGGGAAAGGGTCCTTACTGGCAACACTGGAACCACCATGGTAAAGTCTGTCTTTGGGGGTGTGTGTGGGGTTTCTCAGTGGCTC
>NW_006324840.1:0-291 GCF_000327345.1 Myotis davidii
AAAATAGAATCAGAGGCATGGCAACATGGAACAGACTGAATCTCTCAGGGAAGTGGGAGTGGTGGGTGGGGAGAGATTTACCAAAGAACTTACCTATGGACACAGAGAAAAGGGTGGTGAAGGCCTGGGATGGGGCAGGGTGGTAACTGGGTGGAGGGGGGTGATGGGGTGACAAACGGGGGACATCTATAATACTCTCAACAATATTTAAAAGTGGAAAAAAAAGATCTCTCCTTCGAAGTGGGGTGTTAACATTCCCTGTGATTGTATTGCTGTCGATTTCTCCCTTGA
>NW_006324841.1:0-291 GCF_000327345.1 Myotis davidii
CGCGACCCACAGGTTGAGAACCGCTGATCTACTTAGTGTCTCATTTGATGGTCTTTTGCCCTCAGCAATAAAGTTTTGACCCAAGAGTAGCAGCTTGAGTCCTATCACAAAGTCTTAATTTGTTTTTCATAAGTAGCTCATATTTTACTTAGAATATTACAGCTCTTGTCTCATACTTCACTCTAGTAGAGCCATCAAATACCCTTCCCATACAGATAAAGAATATAAGGCTACCATGGGAATTTGCTTTTGCTTGTCTTCATTGTCTGTGGAGGTTTCATGGAGGAAGAT
>NW_006324842.1:0-291 GCF_000327345.1 Myotis davidii
CCAATATTCTATTTCTGCCCCTAACACAATCACCCTGGCTTGTCTTCAGCAAGAATCCTGTTAAGACAATTTTACCAGCATCTACCTTAACCCTGATATTTCCTCTTAATGAATTTTCTTTTTTTTTCTCCTGCTTTTACTTTTAGTCACATTTATTTTATACTGAATTTAATAAGCATAAATTTATGCCAGGCCATAAGTTTTTGTGTGTTTATCCAAAGGAAATGGAAACAGGATACTAACAAGATATCTAGACTTCCACGTTCATGTTCATTGTAGCAGTATTCACAA
>NW_006324843.1:0-290 GCF_000327345.1 Myotis davidii
AAAGGGCCAGAAGGTTGAGAACCACTGCTGAGGAATTCCAAAACTAGAAAAGCTAAGATTCTTATTTTCACCTCTCTTCCAAAGATACCCTCAAATTTTTAAAAACTTCAATAACATGATTATTTTGGGTCCCCTTAAAGTGAAACACGGTTTTGATTTTTAAAGATCTTCTTATAATGATCTTCTTATCATTTGAACTTATGCTCCTACTAACCAGACTCTCTTCTGTTTTGTTTTATAATTTTACAAGGTATGACTGCATATCTTATTCAGTGACCCGTTGATCTTTT
>NW_006324844.1:0-291 GCF_000327345.1 Myotis davidii
AAAAATCACTAATTTCTCCCCCTCGAAAACATACCCCAAGTGAAACCACACTGTTCCCAACCCAACACACCTTTCACCACCCTCTTTTTCTCACAATTTCACAGAACAAATTTCACCATCACACAATCAAATTTAACTTGATGCTGTTGACCATCCTTCAACGCTTATATTCTAATCATATCCCGACTCATTCCATCTCGAACCCGAACACGGTCACCAAAACTAATGGTCATGAAACACCAAACAAAAGAGAGCAAACCCACAAAAGAAAAAATTAAAAATAAAACACTC
>NW_006324845.1:0-291 GCF_000327345.1 Myotis davidii
CTTGGGGGGGACAGTGTCTTTTGGGGTATGGCAAATATGATGAGGATGAAGGATAAAGAAGCAAACAGTGATTTCTATATTCTTAACCAGTGTTCCCTGTTAAAGTTTTAGAGGCATTATGGAAAATTGCAGGTTGGGGAAGGGGGGTGCAAACAATTTTGTTTGGGAAGTGCTATTTGAATTTTTAACAACCCTACTGACCTAAAATGGACATGCAATAAACTGCATATATTTAAAGTATATAATTTGATAAGTTTTGATATATGTATATATGTACATGTGTATATATAT
>NW_006324846.1:0-291 GCF_000327345.1 Myotis davidii
TTACTACATCCTATGAGCTAGTTATTCTTTTTTCCAACAGGGTGAGTTTATACATTATGTTTAATGTGCGGCTATAGCCTTCTTCCCTGTTGTTAGCAATCTGGAGAACACATGAGCCCTTGAGACAATTTTCACAGTGTCGTTTGGCTAGAAAACTTGGCCTTGGAATTTTTGAACTTGGTACAAGTAGCTTACTTAAACTTCATTGCAAAGAAACCTACCACTATTTGATACTCAGAAAACCAACACTTTGCTCTGATTCCATCCAATCTGTATACTTCAACAGCTCCT
>NW_006324847.1:0-291 GCF_000327345.1 Myotis davidii
CCTAGAAGAAATGGGTAAATTCCTAGAAATATATTACCTTCCTAGGCTAAATCATGAGAACTGGAAGATCTAAATAGACTGATTAGCAGTGAGGAAATTAAAACAACCATCCAAACCTCACCAATAACATAAGTCCAGAACCAGATAGCTTCACCAGAGAATTCTACCAAATGTTCAAAGAAGAACCTATCCTTCTCAAACTCTTCCAAAATATTGTGGGATAGGCAATACTTCCTAACACATTGTATGAGGCCAACATATCCTGATACCAAAACCTGGCAAAGATAACAC
>NW_006324848.1:0-291 GCF_000327345.1 Myotis davidii
CCTTCGTCTTCATTGCTGCCATGCAGTGCTGACTCAGGGGTTGGAAACCACCGGGTCTCACTCCAGTGCCTTCATCCCTGTATTAACAGTCCCTGGGCGTGATGTCCCAGGACCTAGACATCAACCTTGATTTTATCTGAAGAAAGCACAGCTTTCATCTTTGAAAAACACCTCTGAAATGTCATTTTTCTGTTTTCATCAGAGGGGATTTCTTAGACTTGAACCCTGAAATGCATTGAATGAGATGATTCAGGAATTATGACTTTGCTGAGTCAATAACGTGAGTAATTT
>NW_006324849.1:0-291 GCF_000327345.1 Myotis davidii
CTGGGAAAGGAACTACTCTAGTCTCACCTTAAGTTAGTCCTAATGTTGATGTTTTCAGAAATATGAACCAATATGTTTCCTTTATATTCTAAGAGAATTTGAGCTAGACCTGTTAGTTGGCAACAAAAACATCCTAACTGATAGAACCCCACTTGATTCCTTTCCTTTTTTGTTGTTGTTGTTCAATCTTTTCTTTGCAGTGGAGTAAGCATAAACTCTCAATGAGTTGTTCTTATGTGTCTGGTAAAGTTCAAAGGTCAATCTCAGTATTTCCATAACAACCTAGAAGAA
>NW_006324850.1:0-291 GCF_000327345.1 Myotis davidii
CAATAAAATATACTTTTAAAAAAAGATATAAAACAATTCCAGCATCCAGGCAGTTCCTCTTCCAATCTCTACTTCCTCTCAAAGGTAACCACTATCCTAACTTTCAGCAGCAAGGATTATGGGGCTTCTTTTATACTCTAGATAAATGGAATCATACGATGTGTATTTCTTTTGGTCAAGCTTCTTTTCCTCGACATTTACTTTAGTAAGATTCATCCATGTTAACATAAAGTTAATATGTTAGTATGAGACTCAGAGATTGCAAACCACCATTTAAATCATATAAATTAT
>NW_006324851.1:0-291 GCF_000327345.1 Myotis davidii
ATTGGAGAGAATGCAGGCTGGGCTGAGGGACGCACCAAGGCTCTAGCTATTTAATAAAATGTTATTTAGCCTCTATGTGTTTGTACGTTGTTTGTTTGTTTGTTTTTTCTTGTAAATGAATTCTAGTTTTATATCATTGTGCTCAGAGAAGATGCTTGATGTGATTTCAATCTTGATAAGTTAATTGAGACTTCTTTGTCTTTTAACATGTGGTCTATCCTGGAAAGTATTCCATGTTCACTTGAAAAGAATGTATATTTGCTGCTTTGGGGTGAAATGCTCTGAAAATAT
>NW_006324852.1:0-291 GCF_000327345.1 Myotis davidii
AATCCTATGCCAGAGACAGCCAGGCTGTCTGCAGCCAGATAGCAAAACAGAACTATCTGATGAGTATGGCTGTAGGATCTGTGAACTATTTGCTACATCTGACACTCTTTTTTACTTGACCTGAAAGGTTTTTTCATTTTTTCAACTGAAAAATTATTCATGTATAAGTGAATTCTCAGAGGTAAAAAAAAAATCAACAGATCTTAAAAGGTCTGCTTTGGAAAGTCTCTCTCATACTCCTGTCCTCTAGCTGCCTTGCTGACTCTAGAGCAGTGGTTCTCAACCTTCCTC
>NW_006324853.1:0-291 GCF_000327345.1 Myotis davidii
GAAGTATAGCCTTGCGAATCTGTTTTGTTTTCACACTATAGATGACAGGGTTGAGCACAGGGGGCAAAAGCAGATATATATTGGCCATCATCGAATGGACCACTTTGGGGGCTGATCGGCCATAGCGATGCACCAAGGACAAGCTAATCATGGGAATGTAGAAAATAGCAACCGCCCCAATGTGAGAGACACATGTACTAAAGACCTTGTGCCGTTCTTTGGGGGAGGCCATACTGAGCACAGAGCGAATGATCAAGATGTAAGACAGGACAATGCATGGTGTATCCACTC
>NW_006324854.1:0-291 GCF_000327345.1 Myotis davidii
CCCCACCCTGGTGCTGGGGGACATGAGGCTGCATCCCTCACCCAGCAGATCTTGACAGGGGACACCAGCTGTGTCCTCTGAGCAGGCAGGGCTTGACGGGGGCCCTGAGGCTGTGCCCCCCGCCTGGCACTAGGTCAGGGGACCTGAGGCTGCACCCCCATCCAGCGGGGCTTGACAAGGTGGGGCCAGCTGGGTCTGGGTATCACACGATTTTGAGGCACCGTGAGTGGCCGGGGACTTGACACTGGATCCTGTGGCGTGCCCCAGACTCTGACAATAGAAAGATTTTCA
>NW_006324855.1:0-291 GCF_000327345.1 Myotis davidii
AGTGAATCAGTTGCCTGAAATTATAACCCATCCTGTTCTCTGAACAGCTCATTTTTAATATCAATTATGTTTCTCGGTTGGGCCGGTGGGTTGCATTTTATAATCCTTGGCCTAGTTCACGTTCATTATGCAAACCTGGTCTCATACTGGTAGACCAAGTTCTGCTCTTTTGTTCTCTTCTATGGGTTGCCACAGCTGTTTTAAAATTGAACAGTGAATGCATTTTGATGGGGGAGGTATGAGCATTTCAATCTTCCATTAAAATATATTTTTATTGTTTTCAGAGAGGAA
>NW_006324856.1:0-291 GCF_000327345.1 Myotis davidii
AATTAAACTCATAAGTCAAGGCCCCATTGTATTGGTTTTAGGGAGAGGCCTGGTTAATATCAACTTGTAGTGCCAGTTGGTAAGCCAGCAGCCTGAGAGCAGTGAGACCCAGGGACTGGATTGTCCATTCCTGCAAGTTTTCTTTGTGTTAGGAGAAGTTGTGCACTGAGGGCTGACTCTTTGGCTCAGCCTCTATGGCAGGCAGATATCTTTCTGGTGCCTATCAAGGACATCCATGAGAAGTCTCACTCCAACAGCCATGTCTGCATTAAGTGCCCACCAAGCACATGG
>NW_006324857.1:0-291 GCF_000327345.1 Myotis davidii
TGGGTGAGGATTAACAAAAAACAAAACAAAAAACAACACACAGTTTGAAAAGAACTGGAATCAGAGTTAGATATAGCATGAATGTTAAAATTATCAAACTCTGGGATTTAAAAAAACACTATGAATAATAAGACAAGGGCTCTAACAGAAAATGTGGACAGCATGTAAAAACAGGAGGGTAATGTAAGAAGAGAAATGGAAATTCTAGGAAAAAAATTAAAAAAATAAATGTTAGAAATTTCATTTTATTTAAAGCTATATCTGTTAAAGGGGAAAGATACAGGCAGTTAG
>NW_006324858.1:0-291 GCF_000327345.1 Myotis davidii
CTACACATTTTTTTAAGATGCTGTTCTCCACATGTCATTATCATGCCCTCTAATTTTCTTGTTGGATTATTTGCAATATTAAAAACATGTGAAACCATCAGTGAACTGGCCAAGATCTGAGGTCAGTTGTAATTCTTTGAATAAGATAGTCTATTACTGAAGAGAGAAAAGAGTACATTCTAGCTTTTCAATCTCAAGCTAGAAAAAGTTAATAGTGGGTTGACTTCCTATTACTGTACTATACGCTCCTGACTCCTTTCTAAGGAGAATATTACTTGCAGCTTTTTTTTT
>NW_006324859.1:0-291 GCF_000327345.1 Myotis davidii
AGTCGTCTTATACGCCGGCAAATACGGTATTGCATACCTCTGTAATCCTGTTTCTCTATCTGGACCATCATGATCTTAGGTCAGGACATAACTTTCCTGTGCTAGATGGGAACATTGGCCACCTAACGCTGATTGCATTCTCATGTTGCCATGGTAGCTCTTCAATGATGTGGCCCTATTTCTATAACTCCTCTGGTTAATGCCCTCTAGGGACCATGAAGAAACCACAGGCTCTTAAGAAAACCAAGCCCAGCTCGCCTGGCGTGGCTCAGTGGTTGAGCATCAACCCAT
>NW_006324860.1:0-291 GCF_000327345.1 Myotis davidii
GGCAAATCTGGCTCTCCATCGTTATCTTCCACTGCATCCCTCTGCCCCCTCTCTAGTTCGCTTCTTATCTCATCTTCTCCTCTCTGGGGCAGGAACTCTTCCCCCCTCGTGCCAACTACAGGAACTAGTAATAAGAAGGAAAAAGGGGGGAAAAGGAATTCTAAAGAAGAACCCAGGGAGGGCGCTTCAGAGTGTGAACAGCCCGCTGCAAACCGCCATGATGGTCATATGATATGCTGGTACTTCCCCGAGTACATCATGTTACTGAGGCTTCTCCTTTCTTCTCATGAT
>NW_006324861.1:0-291 GCF_000327345.1 Myotis davidii
ATGCTAATTAGACCAGGCAGCCTAATGACCTTCTGGAAGAAGTCAGGGCTGGGAGGGCTGGGCCCATTGTATGAATTTCGTGCGTTGGGCCTCTAATCTATACATAAGAAGAATGGCTCAAAGGAAAATTCATGGCCCAGGCCTGGTGGAACTTAGCCCCATATACTAACAGGTTTAATTCGGGTTTAATTCCCAGTCCTGGCACATACCCAGGCTCTTGGTTTGAGCCCTTGTTGGAGTGGGTACAGAGGTAAGCAATCAATGTTTCTCTCACACATTGATGTTCCTCTC
>NW_006324862.1:0-291 GCF_000327345.1 Myotis davidii
AATAAAAATATTTTTTAAAGTTTTTTTTTTAAATAAATTCTTGAAACCTATCCTCTCAATGCCAACTTCAATATATACTATTCAGCTTTGTAACATCACAATACATCTTGCTTGAAAACACTCTGGAAAATTCTAGTCAGTTTCTCTAAAAGGAAATGTATGCCATATGTTTCAAAAACCTCTACAATTGCAGCTGCCTTGTCCTGAAAAGAATTAAGGTCTCGATTCATAGACTAGAGAGTATGGCAAACTCAGAGCACATTCATAAGAGAGCTAATGCTCACCATTTAA
>NW_006324863.1:0-291 GCF_000327345.1 Myotis davidii
AAAAGCTATGCTTTTGGCCACAGTATCCAAGAAGGAAGTTAGTAGTACTGAAGACAAAATTCACAAAAATATTTTGGCTTCAGTTAGAACAAAAACAACATGCTCTTTTAAGGAACTGATATTGTGAAGACTTGATGATATTCTAGGAAATGAACGTGAGATAATGTTTTCAAAATAGCCCCATGATAATGGCAATGAGTAATTTCAGTTCTTATCACAATATTATGTAGTTCATGAGCAATACTGATATTGAGGCAAGGAGAGGTGTTAGAATGCTTGGGGGAAAAAAAA
>NW_006324864.1:0-291 GCF_000327345.1 Myotis davidii
CCTTTCAGTGCACAAGACAACACTCAACCAACTAAGTCACACTGGCCAGGACAACAGATTAATATTTAATTGAAAAAGTAGTCACATCTAACTCTAAAGCACTGTCCTCTCTCTACACAATACTGGAAGGTCCCTTTGAGAAATTGCCTCTGAAACTTTCTTCATACTAAACTTAGTGGTGGAAAATTTTCAAGGTGGCTGTAGCTTTTGGAGACAGTCTAAACTCAATTTTATATCTTTTTCGTGTGTCAGATATCAATCATGGTGTTAAGCTCCGAGGATGGAGCATGT
>NW_006324865.1:0-287 GCF_000327345.1 Myotis davidii
AGCTAGATCTTCTGGATAAGTCACTACAGCTTCTAGCTCAGCACTTGCTGCTTCCCCTTGCCCTTTTATGGTATGGAGGTGGCTTCTGTTCTTAGACCTCATGAACCAGCCTCTGCTGGCTTCTGCTTTTCTTCTGAAGCTTCCTCACCTCTCTCAGCCTTCACAGAACTGAAGTTAGGGCTTTGCTCTGGATTCAGCTTTGGCTTAAGAGAACACTGTGGCTGCGTTGATGCTGTATCCAGACCACTAAAGCTTTCTCCGTATCAGCAATAAGGCTGTTTTGCTTT
>NW_006324866.1:0-291 GCF_000327345.1 Myotis davidii
TGGCTCAGGGCTGGCTCTTCCATGTGGTTGTAGGAGCAGGTCACAGTCCTCAGGCTTGTTAGGGGCCAAGTAAGGAGCAGCTTAGAATACATTTTAGGAGGAACAGAAATGAGTACTCAGAAGTACAATGTGTTAGGCCATTCTTAGAGTTAATGTTCTTGAGGCCCAGACCCTCCCTCACTGCTGGGGTGTGTGGAACAAACGTCTGTGTTTGGGATTTGTGTGGTGTTTTGTGTTTCCTGTTTTTGTGAGTGCTGAGAAAGATCCTTCGCTGCACCCTTTACTGTCTGG
>NW_006324867.1:0-291 GCF_000327345.1 Myotis davidii
CCGGGCCTCTAGTATAAAATAATGATAAACCAATCTTGACTTGAGTAAAAGTTAATTTTGAAAAATGTTAAAAATCCATAAGAAAGTCAAGATTTGTTCATTCGATGTTAAAGGAAATATTTAGATACACAACGTAGGAAAATTGTAGCCTTATAGTCTTAACTCCTTTTAACTCAAAGTGAGCGTTAATTTTAGATTTTATATTTTGTGTTCTAGAATCGAAATTGGTTAATGAATTCTATTTCTGCAGTGAAATTGTTTATCTTTTCATGTATTTTCTGTAACATGTTA
>NW_006324868.1:0-291 GCF_000327345.1 Myotis davidii
CAATCTTTAACCCAGTCTAGTTTTTGAGGCAGATTTTGCCCTGATGTCTGCCCTTACACAGTCCATGGTAATACAGTTAAGGCTGGGTGAAGTATTGTCCTATCACTCCAAAGATCTGATCTTGTTTGAAACTTTCTGATATTGATACTGGATTCTAGATCATTCCCCACCTCTGTGTATATTAGCTTGGTGTCTAGATACGTGAAGAGTTTCACAGCCAGCGAGACTTCTGAGATATTTTCCTATGGTACCTAGGTTCAATATTTCTGTGAACTTTCCTACCTCCATTCT
>NW_006324869.1:0-291 GCF_000327345.1 Myotis davidii
GACTCACATTTCCCAATGTTAAAACTTACTACAAAGCTATAATATTTAAGATAGAGTGGTAGTGGTGTAAGAATAGATATATAGATCAGTGGAATAAAATTGAGAGTATAGAAATAAACCCTTATACTTATGGTCAATTGATCTTCTTAAAGTATGCAAGACAATTAAATGGGGGAAGAAATAATCCTTTCAACAAATAGTGCTGGGACACCTGGATATCCACATGCAAAAGAATAAAGTTGAGTCTCCTACCTCTCATCATATACAAAAATTAACTAAAATTGGGTCATA
>NW_006324870.1:0-291 GCF_000327345.1 Myotis davidii
CATTTGGGCAGCTTCACCAGGAAGCTGCAAATTCACACTCCCCAGGGAACCACCAGCCAATTCCCTGCTAAACACTGGGGGAAGGGGCTGGACAAAGGGGAAGATGGGCATATGCACAGTGAGTCGAGATGACATAGGTAAGATACTTGCCTATCAGTCAAGCCTGGGGAACCATGAATTGGCTAGAGTAGGCAAGGCCACTGCACACCCATGAAAATTTGGGACTACAAAATCCCTCAAAGGAGCTCTCTTGTGACTCTTGGCTCTTGGCTCTCTGGTTCCTTTGGTTTT
>NW_006324871.1:0-291 GCF_000327345.1 Myotis davidii
GCTCTGGCAGGGGACTCTTCTTCTATTCCTCTCTGGGGGGACCTCCCATATACCCAAGAGCCCGTTCTAAGTAAACAATCAAAAAGCCCAAACCTCTGAAGATAATCAAGGTAGCACCTGGCCTAGAGGTTGGCTTGAGGACATCCAGGATGCTTTAAGCCCCAGGGATGAAACTAGAGCCTCAGCCTCATTACAGAACACAGGATCTGCAAATCCTTCTCAAGTTGGGGCACTTTTCGTCTGCATCCTTCGTGGACATTGTATTTCCTCCTCCAACTCTAAAATCCTATT
>NW_006324872.1:0-291 GCF_000327345.1 Myotis davidii
TGTGACCTCCTGGTTCATAGTTCGATGCTCAACTGTTGAGCCATGCTGGTCAGGCTATTATTTGATGTCCACAACAGCACAACAACCCTACCAGGTGGCACTAATATTACTGACATTTTAGAAATAAGGAAACAGATAAGGCCTGTACGTCAGTACCCAGTTCCCAAAGACCAGAGACCAGAGGTAACCACTCATAAGTTTATTGCAGATCTTTCCAAATTTCTTTTGTAAAAAATAGAAATATGTGTGTATAAACAAAGAAATATAAATATGTGTATATATACAATTATA
>NW_006324873.1:0-291 GCF_000327345.1 Myotis davidii
ACCTCAAGAACACTGAAAACAGTAAAATGTATTAGAGAATAATACAATAGAATCCCTCCAAGGGGGCTGGGACTTGGAGTAAAAGACTAGGGGAGAGTGAAGAAAGGAGACCCGGCATTAGGGTTTCACAGGGGATTGGTGGGGGCTGCCCTTCCCTAGATGTTTTTGAGCATTTCCCATGCAATTCCCACTTCTCGGGGTGGACTGGCCTTCAGGATGACTAAAGAGACAGAAACTCCTGGCTTGCTAAGAATACTTTCTGGCCCAGCCGGTATGGCTCAATGGTTGAGC
>NW_006324874.1:0-291 GCF_000327345.1 Myotis davidii
TTCCTTTACACATTCATACTTTCTTTTCCACTCCTTGGATGTTTAAGACTCGTGTACTGAATATGTACAAACACAGAGCACTGTGCGGGTGTCATGCAAAATACAGAATGGAGTCATGTACAGATTCTTCCTTCAGGGAAATGGCTATCTAGGAAAAAAGAGAGGACAGGTTCACATATTAACTAATGCATGACCGGTTCATCACATAGAAGGTGAAGCATTGGGTTTTGGTGTTAAAAAACCTGGGTTCAAATTTCAGCTCTGATTCTTTTATTTTTTTTCTCTTTTTTT
>NW_006324875.1:0-291 GCF_000327345.1 Myotis davidii
ATCCACTGAGCCAAACCAGCTAGGGCTGCACACCAACATCTTACGTTCATCCATCACTGGGAATATCATGCTGGCAAAAAAACATTTGGCTGCCCAGGCACCTCAAAACCCTGAATGTGTATGTTGGTGAAATTTTTTCCAACCTCATTTGAAACTCCCAAGCCTTGGTTCTGGGGAGGATCTTGCATCTTAGAACTATCTTGTCCAAGATGGTAACTAGTGGTCAGAGGAGACTATTTACATTTAAACTGATTAATATTAAAAAGTACAAATTCAGCCGAAACCGGTTTG
>NW_006324876.1:0-291 GCF_000327345.1 Myotis davidii
TAATAAAAGTTACGTGACTGTGGCATTATTAGGTAAAATAAGGGTTATTGCACACAAGCACTGTGCTACTGCATCAGATCTGATAACCCAGCCAGCTGCTAAGTGACTAACGGGGGTGGGATTGGCTGGACAGAGGGACGATTCACGTCTCCAGGGGGATATAGCAGGACTGCGTGAGATTTCATTTCCTTACTTGGAATGGAATACACCACCTCAAACCTAATGAATTGTTTGTTTCTGGAAGTTTCCTAGCAGACAAGGGGGACAACTATGTTTCTGTCCACACTCTGG
>NW_006324877.1:0-291 GCF_000327345.1 Myotis davidii
TATGAATAATGCTGCTGTGAACATTCACATACAAATGTTTGTATAGACACACATTTTCATTTCCCTTAGGCATATACCTAGGAGTGGAATTTCTGGGTCACATGATGACTCTATGTTTTTAGCCTTTTGAGGAACTTTCAGGCTATTTTCCACAGCAGCTGTCGCCTTTTGTTTCCAGCAACAATGTATAAGTGTTCCAACTTCTGTACATCCTCCCAACACCTGTTACCTGTCTTTTTTATTCTGGTCATGCTAGTGGTATGAAGTCGTATCTCATTGTGGTTTTGATTT
>NW_006324878.1:0-291 GCF_000327345.1 Myotis davidii
GAAATCAATAAAAATGTATTTAAAAAAAGAAGAACCAAGTACTTGGGCATATTTCAAAATTCTTTCTTTTCTCCTTCCCCTGCTGGGAAACATGAGGAGATTTTTCTCTTGTATTTACTGTAGGAATCTGGCAGTGTTCTGAAAGATAAATCTTATAATATTTTGGAGGTCCCTCCCCTAACAACTGGGTTCCATGGAATTTTTAGTCCTCAGAGTTTTCCACAATGAGCCTCCTGGAAGTTGTCAATTAGTTTAGGTTTTCCTGCCCTGGCACTGGCTCCTGCATTGTTT
>NW_006324879.1:0-291 GCF_000327345.1 Myotis davidii
AAAAACTTTAAATATTTTCCATATCGTTTCCAGTGGTTCCAGTATCACTTATTGAATGGTCTCTCTTTTCCACTGATTTCAGATGCTATCTTGATCACTAAGTTCTCTATATAATTGAGGCTATTTTCCTACTTTAAATTCAGTTCTATTGATCTGTCTACTCATAAACCAGTACCATATTTTTATGAACAAATATGCTTTAATACATGCTGGTTTTAAATTGTCTGTCATTTCTTTGAACTCTTTCCTTCAAATGGTGGAGCCTAATTCCCCTCTTCTTAAATGTGGTCA
>NW_006324880.1:0-291 GCF_000327345.1 Myotis davidii
CCTGAGGGTTCCGTGGAGTGCAGTTTGAAAACCACCGCTCTGGGACCCAGTGCAGGGGCTGTGGCATCAGACAGACCCGAGTTCAAAAACAGGACCCACTGGAAAGCCGTCTGTGCCAACCATGGCTCTCCCCTCCTGAGTGCCTGCACAGTCACTGCCTTTCCTGCCGAGTCCGTGAAAGGCTGCCCCCGTCCATGGTGAGCCCCCAGCCCAGTGCCCGGCCCCCAGCAGATGCCTGACGAGTGGGAGCTGTGATGTTGATGGTGTGGGATCTTTCTAGGAAAAGGATTT
>NW_006324881.1:0-291 GCF_000327345.1 Myotis davidii
TCACTTTTTATTGGCCAAAGGGGATGGGATGGCCACACCTCACCTGAAGTGGCAGGAAATGAACTCCTCCCGTGCACATACCTAGAAAGAGAAAGCTGGCATGTTGGGACACATTCTACTGACAACCCATCCACCTCACTAATCCAGGGAAAGCATTTAGCAGAAAGCTGGAAATACAGGAAGTGCCCAAATACAGGGAGGGGCAAACGGAGGTTGACAGTTGTTTGCATGAAAAATAGTGCAATAATTAATAGATAATAATAGAAGTATATAAACTCTGTGTTTTGTGTA
>NW_006324882.1:0-291 GCF_000327345.1 Myotis davidii
TAGATTAGAGTATAAAATATGAGGTTGAGAGTGAAGAGCAGTTAGACGTAGAAGAAGAGATCTTACAGGGACCGAGGTGAATAAAGGCACAAAATGCTGAAGGAATATAATGTATATTTATTAGATTAAAAGATGTGCCTGAGAATGAAGAGAAATTAGATATGAAGGAAGACTGTATCAGACATAAAGGTACTTATATGCCACTCTAAGGAACTTAAACTTTATCCAGTAATCAATGGAAACTCTTTAAGTGTCTTAGGGACAACAGCGATCTGATCAAGTGTACATTGT
>NW_006324883.1:0-291 GCF_000327345.1 Myotis davidii
GCAGAATTCAACATTGTAGCTGCTTTGGACTGAACTCAGTTTAGAAGGCCCTTGTCCATTGTAGCATGGGAATCATAAGAGCATCAGAAGCTACAAGAGTGTGTTCTGTCCAATTAATTTTATGCACCATATCTATTATGCAAAATGAACAAATGTATAGGGAATACTTTTTCTTGAAGTTACTAATTTATCACCAGCAAATAGCTGGTGAACTGGATATAATGCTGCCTTTCTGTTAAGCATCCATGTAATTGTTAATGTAAAAATGTTCAAACCTGTAAAGAATTTTTG
>NW_006324884.1:0-291 GCF_000327345.1 Myotis davidii
CTCACAAACTGTTGAATATAAGAAATGATATATGGAAAGGCAAAAGCAAATGTGAAGGGAAGAATCACAGCCATGCACTCCTGCGGGATGTTACAACATTCAAGACTACAACTGTATAATAGATAATGTGTAATGTGAAGTGGAGAAATATTTTCCCTCTGAGCTTGACAAATTATATATATCAGCTGAAACGGAACAGCGTTTTGGCACTTAGGAACACTACTCCAACCAACTCAATTTCGCCTCACATATGTATATATTGATTGCTTTGGGACAGGCAAAGAACATGAT
>NW_006324885.1:0-291 GCF_000327345.1 Myotis davidii
AGTGATGTCTGCAGATGAGAACCACGGTCACAGGTGCTAATGCCCAAAGTACTAATGTAGCTGCTGAGACACGAAGGAATGCATATACCAAGGTTGCTTAAGCCACTTAATGGTATTGCTGCCAACCCTGTGCCTAATGGAGTCACTGGTGTCACGTCACATACTCAATGTGGCACACAGATTTTGGTAAATCATATCTCTGCTTTCACTTTTTTAAAAAAACTCAACTTTATTGTTGAAAGTTTTGCAGATGTTCTCCTCCTCCACCCCTTGAACCACTCCATCATGCCC
>NW_006324886.1:0-291 GCF_000327345.1 Myotis davidii
TGCCCTGACTGGGAATCAAACCGGTGACTTCTTGGTTCCTCGGTTGATGCTCAATCGCTGAGCCACATAGGCTGGGCTCTACCTTCTTTTCTTGTCGATTACATGCCTATTGTATTAAACAGGTACAGGCTTCAATGTAAAAAACAAAAACTGCAATGGGATTGAAGGGTAATGAGAATGACGATGACCCTAAATTACTTATGAAAGCATAAAATTCTAAAAAATATTTTTCAAGATCAGTGTTTTACAACTTTTTTCTCTAAGAAAAAGCCATTCTCTAAACACAACATC
>NW_006324887.1:0-291 GCF_000327345.1 Myotis davidii
CTGTTTTGGTCATCCATCCTCTATTGCATCTAGCATGGGCCAGTAAACATGTTAAATGAACACACACATGCAACCCTTTCCTCTATACCAGCTGAGCTTACTGGCTGAATGGTGGTAACTTTTTGAGAAATTTCCTTAGATTGAATAGGAATCAACCAATGACAATGAGCAATTGTCCAGGGACACCAGGGACCAAATGGTTATTAGGATTTTGATGTAGTTCTGGCTCTTATAATATAATTCCAGTGATAGTGTCCATTCTGCAGGGGGTCTTCTGAAAAGTTCTGCTTA
>NW_006324888.1:0-291 GCF_000327345.1 Myotis davidii
GCAGAACAGAGTACATAATGTAATGCCATCTTTAGGGAGAAAAATGGTTTAGTTCTCTGCAGCTGAACTAATGTGTGGGAGGAAAAAACCTGGTCAATCTTATGGGATGTCCACAGAGAAGAAGAATTTACATTCTTTATTTTATTCACTTTGATATTGTTTCATCTGTTTAACACTTTAAAATATATTTTCTCTAAGTAGATCGCATCTCTCTAAAAGTCTACCACAGCTATGGAACTATGGGATTTCTCTCTATATCTGACTCTCTGCTCATCTCAGTGGACAAAACAA
>NW_006324889.1:0-291 GCF_000327345.1 Myotis davidii
AATTTTCTAATCATTCAGCCTGCTTTGATTTCCCAGTGCACCGTCTGTTGTCTGGAAGTAAGATGAATCGTAAGATGCTGAATTAATTTTTCACTTTGATATTGGAAATTCTACAAATTCAAGAAAAGATGAGTTAAAACCACAAAAAAGAAAAAAACTTAAAAAAAGAAAAGATGAGTTAATGAAAAGTCATACATACATTTTTGCCTAGTAATAAAAAAATAAGTCAATATGGCTATCATAATTGTCAACTTTACAATTAGTCTTTTTAAAAATATATTTTTATTGATT
>NW_006324890.1:0-291 GCF_000327345.1 Myotis davidii
TAAAAAGCAAACACACAGAACGGCAAAACACACATGAGAGAGGACCACAGCAGTCTGCGAGCAGCCAGCTGGACCTTCTCCGACGTGGCCACTTTTCACTGCAAGTGGTAGGATTCCCACATCACAGCTTAACTAACAGCAGTGAACACTCCTGGAAAGGCATTTGCCTTCTTGGCATGGTTCAGTTGCCAAAAAGAGCGGTGACTGCCTATGCGCCTGAAGCTGGCCCATGCAGACCCTTCAACACAGCAAGTCGATATCCAGACCACAACCTGAGAGCCTGGCTCACTG
>NW_006324891.1:0-291 GCF_000327345.1 Myotis davidii
CGACCCACAGGTTGAGAACCACTGCTCTAGGGTTTCAGGCGCTCCCCTTCTTCATGTCCCACCCACCAAAGGAGGGAGTGCTCCTGGGCAATGAAGTACAGGCATTGCAGCCAGGCAGAACTGGGTTCAAATCCTGACTCTGGTTCTTCCTGATGGATGACCTGCAGCAGTTTGCTTACCCTCTCTTGGCCTCCAGTCTTTATTTTATACTAGAGGCCTGTTGCACGCAAAGATTTGTGCAATAGGCCTTCCCGTCCTCTGGCTGCCGGCACCGGTTTTCCTCCAGCACCT
>NW_006324892.1:0-291 GCF_000327345.1 Myotis davidii
AATAATGCTGCAATGAATATAGGGGTGCATGTGTTTTTGCATACAAATGATTTGAAGTTTTTTGGGTATTTACTTTTTGATTAAACACAGCTAAATATTGAGATTGCTTATCATTCACTGCACAACAATAGTGCAAAGCCATACTTTCTTATCATCTGTTTCTTTCAGAGCTTTAATATTTTCTTAATAAAATACATTTTATTAGTATTGATATATTACTTGAGGCTCTAAAAGTTTTGGGACAAAATTATGCTAATATTCCTGACATTATATCTCAGATTTGATGTGTAT
>NW_006324893.1:0-291 GCF_000327345.1 Myotis davidii
CAAATGAAAGGAAGAGTTGCACATCTCCCACTTACATCAAAGCTAGAAATGAGTAAGCTTAGTGAGGAAAGCCAAGATAGGCCAGAAGCTAGGCCAGTCAGCTGAGTTGTGAATGCAAAGAAAAAGTTCTTGAAGGAAATTAAAAGAAATATACTCTAGTGAACACAAAAATGACAAGAAAAAGAAACAGCTGATATGGAGACAGTTTTGGTGATCTGGATAGAACAGCAAACCAGCCATAACATTCTCTTAAGTCAGAGCCTAATCCAGAGCAAGGTCCTAACTCTCTTC
>NW_006324894.1:0-291 GCF_000327345.1 Myotis davidii
GTCCCCAGCTTTGCCCAAGTGGCAGCACTTGGGAAATTGGCCTGGCCATGGTGTGAGCTGAATGAATGTTAAGTCGTAACCACCGTCCTGTCCCTGGTTGGTCTCTCCTTTCATGGTCCCTCCCAGGCAGAAAGGGACTATGTCCTCAGCCCTCAAATCCGAGTCCCAGGGCCCTGGGCTGGTCTCTAGGAGGAGGGGAAAGACCTCCGGTCTACACATCTCACAGTTCATCCATCGAGGAGTAGCTACTCCGTCATTTCGTCTTCACCAAACCCCGTGAGGCCAAGTGCG
>NW_006324895.1:0-291 GCF_000327345.1 Myotis davidii
ATTTAAGCCAATGGGTTTGATTATATGGAGCATGTCGTAAAACAGAAGATGGTGACAATTTTTATGAAACAAAATAGCAGTGGGTTTTTTTGAGTAGAAACTTGAAAATGCTATGTCATGGTCCCTTTGAGTCCTGTGCTTTAATAATAATAAATATTAATTATTTTAATTATTATTTTTATTTATAGAAATATTTTATTAGTGTATGTCAATGGTGACAAATGTCCTGGACTATGGAAATGCATTAATTACCTATGTCATCTTTCTGTAATGTTTTCAACTTACAAAAAC
>NW_006324896.1:0-291 GCF_000327345.1 Myotis davidii
TACCCTTTTTGTCTTTTATTAGATAGGATAGGCTGATTCCAGGGGAAAATTTTTATACCTATTTATTTCCTGAGGATAAACTCCAAAAGTAAGCACTAAACTTTGCAATAAAGTATGCAAATGTCTCAATATAGTACCTGGTGCATAGTAAGAGTTCAGTAAAGGCTGGCTGGAGTCATAGCTAAAATTGCTGGATCAAAGCAATAATATATTTCATTCATTCTTTAAATGACCACTTATAAAATTGAATCAATTCATATACACCACCAGTATACAAAGAGCCCAGTTTCT
>NW_006324897.1:0-291 GCF_000327345.1 Myotis davidii
CAGCATATGTCTTACAGTCATTGTATTGGATACTTAGTCAGCACTTAAATCTGGTAAGTCATTGTCTTCAGTTGGGGAAAAACTTATTTTATTTTTTCTTTGATTATTTCTTCCATTATTTTTTTTCCCTGTTCTCTCTCTGGGAGCTCCTAATGGATAATGGTCCTCTAATTCTCCTATCTTATCTCAATTTCTCTCCTGTTTGCCCTTTTGTTTTGCATCCTTGGAGATTTATTTAAATATGTCTTCTAACTACTTAATTAAAAACAATTTTACTCTAATAATTTGAAT
>NW_006324898.1:0-291 GCF_000327345.1 Myotis davidii
TTCATAGAGAACAGACTGACAGCTGTCAGAGGGCTGAGTGAAAAAGGTGAAGGAATTAAGAAAAAGCCAAACCAGAAAACCAAACTCATAGGCACAGACAACAACAGTACGGTGATTCCCAGAGGGACAAGGGGGTGAAGGGAGGTGGAGGAGGGTGTTAGGGGAATAAATGGTGATGAAAGGACACTGGACTTGTCCTTTATTGACATGCGGTGAACACAAAACACAGTATAAGATGATGTTTTATAGAATTGTGCTCCTGAAACCTACATAATTTTATTAACCAATGTC
>NW_006324899.1:0-291 GCF_000327345.1 Myotis davidii
GACAAATTATTCTTTACCACTACTCCCCGTACCAGGCACTTTACATGTTTATCTCATTTAATCATCAATCCACATCTAATACGTAGCCATTGTCCCCATTTCATAGTTGGAGAGACTGAGGCTCCAAGAAATTTTCACCCATCAAAGATCACGCAAAGCAAGGGCAGAACTACCATTGAAACCCAAGTCTATCTCTCTCTAAAACCCAGCCCTTTTCACTATGCTAGGCTCCTCTCTGATTCAAGTGTGAATAAAAAAGGTAGCCCTAGCTGGTTTTGCTCAGTGGATAGA
>NW_006324900.1:0-291 GCF_000327345.1 Myotis davidii
TGTGTTTTCTAATTTATACTCATCAGAGGATGATACCTTATTTTGGAATATTTCGCTTGCTCACTAATCCCTGAACATGCCCACCTCCTTTCTGTTCCATAAGTGCCCTTCCCTGTCTCTCTACCCTCTATCTGTAGTGCTCAATTCCTAGCTCTCTGTGTCTTACCCTTCAGGTTTCAGCTCCAATTTCATTCCTCTTAGAGGCATTACCTCCCATTGACTCTGCCTTATCACCCTCTTACTGCTTCAAACCATTGATCACAGTTGGCATATATCTTACTTATTTGTCAT
>NW_006324901.1:0-291 GCF_000327345.1 Myotis davidii
ACACACACAAACTGAATGGAAGCTGGGAATCAAGGGAAGTAAATAATCAAGAACCTGACCTGTCCTGAAGGCCCTATGAAAGTTTGAGAGTATGAACTTGTATTGGAAAAAAATGGCCTGATTGTTTTTCTTCATCCATTCATGAAGAAACATGTAATTTTTAATATCCATCATGTTCAGAAGCAAACACCTTGCACCTTCAAGAACCCCGGGGTCTAGTGGTGTGGGGGGAAAGAGATGTTCAGGATTTATTACCGGTAAATCACATGTAGGAGAAAGAAAGGTTGAGGA
>NW_006324902.1:0-291 GCF_000327345.1 Myotis davidii
AGAAGTGTTTCTACTCAATTTAAAATGTTTAGATCACTGTCCACTTAATTTACAGACTTCCCTAATTTAAATTTTTATTTCAATTATTCAGATGAGATTTTGACAATTGCCTCATTTAAGAACCATTAGCATTCATCTATCTCTCTTCAACTTGTTTATGCTAAAGCATCCTGATTACAAATGAGACAGCATATAATAACTATCTTGAATTATAAACCTCTGAATCAACAGGGCTATATTTAAGATTTAAAATGCTGTCAGAGTAGGAGGATGCTGCAAGGACATGCTCCC
>NW_006324903.1:0-291 GCF_000327345.1 Myotis davidii
GCAGAGGGCTCTCTCTGCTTTCCCCAGGCTCCTACCTACATGGCACGCAGCCTGAGAACTCTGTGGCCATCTGCTGTCTGGCACGTACGGAGGTCCCACTGCCAACACCACGTGCAGAACCTCAGGAAAGACCCATCCCAGGAAAGATTTCTATAACTAACTGCCTCTGAAGTTAGTGAAAATGGCTGATCAGGGAGCAGTTTAAAGTCTATGAAATTATACAATCTATAGACACAAAACCCCCACCCCCTCCAACAAGTCATGTATGCAGCTGGGAGGAAAACACACTCT
>NW_006324904.1:0-291 GCF_000327345.1 Myotis davidii
GGAAGAGAGTAGGCTTTAGCTCTCAAAAATGGGGTATGAGCTCACAGATGAACTTTTTTCCATCTTTTTTCAATCTCTATTTACTGAAATGCATTTTAGGGTTATAAACTATTACTTCTGTTTCATGTTCTTCCTGATCACTTGCTTTAAATTTATATTATGGCTATTGACATTTTAATAAAATCTCATGAATACATTTGAAGATTTTGCATTACCTTCTTAACACCTTCTCAGTGTATCACATCAATAAATTGTATATCTGTACTAGAGGCCCAGTGCACAAAATTTGTG
>NW_006324905.1:0-291 GCF_000327345.1 Myotis davidii
TAATTTTATTAAACAATGTCACCCCAATACATTTAATAATAAAATAAAAAGAATAGTGATTTTGAACCTACATAGAAATAAATATGTGTTTGCAGAGAAAGGAAGAGACAATATACCTCATATAGGTGCACATGCCAATCTATCTATAAGCAGTATTTTCTTTAAATCCTTAATGCTAATATGGTCTAATGCTTTCTTGGTAATTAAAGAAAAACAAGCAAACGTGTTAACGTGGCCTACTACATTTTTTGGTGATTAAACCTAACATGGTCTAACACTTTTTTCTTTTTT
>NW_006324906.1:0-291 GCF_000327345.1 Myotis davidii
GCCATGGCTTTTCTCTCCTAGCCTTGGAGTGCAATTTGAAACTGAAAGCATGTTCCACCTTCCTTTTCAGCAGGGCGTGTACACTTATTAGGAAATACCAACTGCTCATTCACATGCATGTCTTTATTTTTCTCCGAAGTAATAATCTTATTGCTTACCTTCAGAGTGCCTCCTGGTGTACATCCTTGTTAAATTTCCTTCACCAGCACTGGATGAGGCTGGGTATGAAGGGAGTGCAGCCCAGAGGATAAGAAAGTGAAGAGAAAGTATGCATTCACTTCAACTCACACA
>NW_006324907.1:0-291 GCF_000327345.1 Myotis davidii
GTTTGCCAAGCCACAGTTTGCCGACCACTGGATTGAGTCTGGAGTTAGGAACCAGGTATCTGTACTTTTAAAAGTAACCAGAAATACTGATAATCAGTGTAATTTGAGATCTTCAAGACCAAGTAGTCTTTAAGGGCAATAATAATCCTGGATTCTATATGTGGAACTGCCTCAGCCAGTGGGGTCAGTGAAGATTCATTTCTAAATTACTTATCACCAATATACTGGCAACATCATCATCTTGTAAATCTAGGTTTGGAGAGTATATTTTCAGGATTTTAAAAAACAAGC
>NW_006324908.1:0-291 GCF_000327345.1 Myotis davidii
TCTCTCTCTGAAATAAATAAAAAACATTTTTTTTAAAGAAAAGAATGTAAGAATTTCAGTTGTGTGTGCGTGTGTGCGGGAGGGGTGGGGAACACAATAAATCTTTATATTTAAAATCTCTGGATAGCTCTATAATCCCCTATACTTTTAATAACAGTACAATCCAGAGGAAATAAATAAGGCTGCATAGGTGATATCGTTTGGATATTTCACAAAGTAGTCATGTGATCTACTCATTACTCATAACTAATTGATCTACTCATTACTCCAGAAAGTCAGTATTTGTACAGA
>NW_006324909.1:0-291 GCF_000327345.1 Myotis davidii
TTTACCACATTGCTTACATTCATAGGGTTTTTCTCCAGTGTGATTTCGTTCATGTATTCGCAAACCTAGAAGAGATCTCAGGGATTTACCACACAGTGTACATTCATAGGGTTTCTCGCCAGTGTGCATTCTTTCATGTGCTCGGAATGAAGCCGAAGAACTAAAGGCTTTCCCACATGCCTTACATTTAAAAGGAGCATCTCCAGTGTGTGTTATCATGTGTGTTTGAAAGGTGGGGAGCCACATGAAGGCTTTCCCGCATTCCTTACATTCATAGGGTTTCTCTCCAGT
>NW_006324910.1:0-291 GCF_000327345.1 Myotis davidii
GTCTGCTGCCCACTCTTCCCTGGGTCCTGCGCTGGGGCCTCAGCAGCCAGGGGTCAGGGGCCCAGCGATCTCCTCCCCACGTGCCTTTCAAAGACCTGACGTCTTTCCATGTCCCGGGTGTGACGCTATAAACCCTCAACTCTCCCAGCGTATACCGAGGGCCAGCCCCTCTGCTCGGCACTGGTGCCGTGATGATCAGCAAGATCCCGGCCGGCTGCGAGGGCAGGTGGCGGGGATTGAACACTCCTCACACAGGACCCACTTAATTACTAGCATGCTCATGCTTCATTC
>NW_006324911.1:0-291 GCF_000327345.1 Myotis davidii
GGTCGCAACCCACAGGTTGAGAACCGCTGTCATGTAACAACTCCTAGAATAGGCATAATTATTACCTATACTCTGTCGGTGAGGAAACTAAGGCTGCTAGGCTCAAGGTCACAGCATTCCTATATGGAGAACACATGCTCCAAATCAGAGTCCTAAGCTTATGGGCTTTTTTAAACAACTTTAATGTTGACATTGTTGCAGGTGGCCCTCTTTCTCCCCTCTTTGCCCACCTTCATCCGCAGGCACCTCCCCCTCCCTTGGCCTTCACCGAACTATTGTCCGTGTCCATGG
>NW_006324912.1:0-291 GCF_000327345.1 Myotis davidii
TCATAGGTAGATGCTCAAGCACTGAGCCATGCCGGCTGGGGTCTAAGTATCTCTTAAGATTAATGTATTCAAGATTAAACTGTCTTTTTATTCTGTATGAAAACTTAGATCTTTCACCATATTTGACTCTCTTTTTCATTTAAATAACATCCTCAAGTAATTTAAAGATTACTGTAAAGTCAGAAAGATAACTCTGCTATGTTATCAAACCATAACCAATTTTCCAAATTCTACTACTTTCATTTAAACATAGAAAAATGTGCCTTTGTTAAAGGAGAATGAAATACAAAA
>NW_006324913.1:0-291 GCF_000327345.1 Myotis davidii
GACTCCCCTATTCATTAAGCTCCTCCCTGGCAGGATTTTACTCCTTGCCCCTCGCAATGTCTGAAACCTTGTTGATACTCAGGAAATAGGAAGGGAGGGAAGAAGAAGTGGTAAAAGGCTCAGACACGTCCAGTTACACTCATCTGGGCAGTTAGCTGTGTTGGTTGCCTTCTGCTTTGCCATCACAGACAAGTCCACTGTCCATTCGAGGGAAGGGCCAGAGTTTTTGTTGAGTCCTCTACAAGGTAAGTGTTGAGTCAGAAAAAGGAGAGGCTTAGTAACGTCCTTCAA
>NW_006324914.1:0-291 GCF_000327345.1 Myotis davidii
GCAATGGAAGCAGTTGGTGTTGCATCAGAAATACTGGCCCCTCAGCCTGAGAGTGATGCATGACGACTTATGTTCTAGGGAGAAGACATACCCAGACCAATCAGGAGGCATGCTTTGACTCCACCATGGTAGAATATGTTTACACAAAATGTGATTCCTTCTGCCAAGAAAATATCACCCACTGAGTGAGCCTGTCACCCGGTGTTCCAGCCAGCAAGCCTTTTAATCAGTATGCATTGATTTTTTGTCTTTAGTACTAGAAAGACAAAACCTGGACAACTTTTTCAAGTT
>NW_006324915.1:0-291 GCF_000327345.1 Myotis davidii
AGGGCCAGAAGGTTGAGAACCACTGGATTAGACGTTGTGCATTACAGAGGTGTTTGGCTGTGGTTGATGCTGATCTCTAGGGATAGCTTATCTGGAGTGACCAGGATTTGAATGGTGTTGAGTCCTCACTGGCCCATTTTTTCCTGAATGCTTTGTAGTTGCTGATCAGGACCAAATGTTTTGCCTTTTTTCAGCTGTGGGGGATCTTGTAGTCCATGCCTCTTCCACTTAGAAATGAGGGGGTTGTGTTCCAAGGGGGACCCTATGTTCATAGCAGCACAATTCACCATA
>NW_006324916.1:0-291 GCF_000327345.1 Myotis davidii
GCTCAACCACTGAGCCATGCTGGCTGGGCTATACATAATTTTTTAAAAAATTGAGATCCTAAACTGATTCTTGATATTCATCATCATTTGCCTATATTTCCATGTAACCATCTCCTATTCCAGTCAGGCTTTCTTTGTGATGTTATGAAAAACAACCCTGTAAGCGAAAAGATCCATTTTTATTACAATATGTGGTTAAGTTTTGCTTTAGACCTAACCTGATTTTCTTGATACATTTTAAACCAGTTTCCATTGGAGATACCCATATTCTTTGCTTACTTATTCTTTCTT
>NW_006324917.1:0-290 GCF_000327345.1 Myotis davidii
ATGCACGAATTTGTGCACTGGGCCTCTAGTTTGGTGAATAACCACACTCGATGTGGAGTCGGGAACACAGCTTGTGCTCTGAAACCTGATCCAGTTGGTCAGAGGTAATGTCAGGCACCAGGAATGTTCAACCCCACAGGTGACTATAATCTAGAAGCTGGGGAGAACCAGATGATGAAATGCAGAACAAAAGTGTAAGTTTCCATGGAAGAACTCAGCCTTTCTCATCAAAAACTCTTACTTGGGAACCAGATCAATAAAAATCCTATATAATAAAGAGGCAATATGCA
>NW_006324918.1:0-291 GCF_000327345.1 Myotis davidii
CTTGGTAACACCAGCTTTTACTTTTTTCTAGGATGGGAAACTATTGTGGGAGCAAGAACTATACAATAACTTTGTATATAATAGTCCTAGAGGATATTTTCATACATTTGCTGGAGATGTAAGTTATATTTTTCTTTATTGCCTTGTTTAATGTAATTGCTTTTTACGTTTGTCTGTGGAAAGCATTTATGAGTTTTCTGTGTAACTATTGATAGAAAAAGAATTATTTTACTTTTAAAAATTTCATAGATATTATAGCTACATTGGAAGAAATGGCTAAGATTTTTTTTT
>NW_006324919.1:0-291 GCF_000327345.1 Myotis davidii
GTGACTACTTCTCAAACCAATGGCTACATTCTCGCTGGCGGGAGAGAACGTGTAGCCGTAACTAAACTTCCAAAACCACCCGGGGAAGGGAAGAAAAAAATGGCCCAGCCTCAGAGTCATTCCCAGAATAGCATCCTGGCAGGCATCGCGGCTGGAAACGTGAATTAAATGAGGATGAGCGCCGCTAACGTGTCGTTAGCTTGCCGGGACAACGCGCTGTGACATTCACTTTCAAAGCGTGGGGAGGCAGTTAACAAGTTCCCCTACAGCGGTGGTTCTCAACCTTCCTAA
>NW_006324920.1:0-291 GCF_000327345.1 Myotis davidii
TGAGATTGAATGCATAAAACAAAGGATACTTGTATAATTTAATTGTGGGCATACTGTTACATGATTTCTTCTTGGCAGTTCCAGGAAATTCTAGAATGTTGTTGTGCATTTGTATCTGAACACAATTGTATAGAATTTCTAGCCCATGTTTGTTTTCCTATTGAAAATGACAGTATCTAGCTCAGGGTATTCAAGTAGATGTAATGTTATTCACCAATAAAATAACATTCATCAATGTTATTTTAAAGAATGCTTTTAATTACTAGGGGCTTTGGTTTGCTTTTTGCATTT
>NW_006324921.1:0-291 GCF_000327345.1 Myotis davidii
CTGCCTTAGCTGGTTGTTTTGCTAGTAGCTGTGTCAAAGGGAAGCAATATATTTATTCAAGCTTTTGAAATGGGTGCCTCCTCAATCGAAAGGTTAACGTCTGGCAGTTATACTGCAGTGTGCCAGCAGTTCTTTTTACTGTGGTATGGATATACCATACCCTTTTAATTTTAATCATTCTACTGTTGATGGACACTCGGATTGTTTATAGTTTATGGTTATTATGAATAGAGCTTCTTTGAATATTCTTGCACGTGTCTTTAGGTGGACATAGGAGTTGAGTATGCACCT
>NW_006324922.1:0-291 GCF_000327345.1 Myotis davidii
TGAGAAAATATGTGCAATTTGATCTAAAAGCACCTACTATACTATTTAGCATGTTAGGAGTCTGTATTTCCATGTTTTCTTTTGTCTTCTCTCCCTAAAGAGCAGTTTATTGTCCCTCTGAACCCAGTTTATTGGCCAATTGTAGATGCTCAATATTTTCTCCTGAATCGATATACATAAATACATATATATATACATAACACTTTCCTATGGTCCTTCCCTCAAGGAACTTGAAATCTTAGAAATAGCATGTGAGCAAGTCATTATCCTATATAATAAAAGCCTAATATG
>NW_006324923.1:0-291 GCF_000327345.1 Myotis davidii
ATTGGTGGATTCTTGTATGATTCCCTGAGTGGGAATCGAACTCCCAACTTTTGCGTATCGGAATGATGCTCTACCCAGCCGGGACCATGGATGAATGTTAATCATTGTTGAGCACAAAATATCTTACTGGAATATAAAAATAAAAATTGAATGAGCATAAAATAGAGTATACAGCATAGAAGCTGAGTGCACTGGTTACTAATGGAAGAACAGGTATATTTATAGGTCTAGGTTTTTATTTCCCCTTCTCTATTTGATGTTGATCAAAATATACCATTACCAATAAGATGG
>NW_006324924.1:0-291 GCF_000327345.1 Myotis davidii
GTCAACGATGACCTGAAGGAGAACATCGCCATCGTGGAGCGGCGCAACACCCTGCTCCAGGCCGAGCTGGAGGAGCTGCGGGCTGTGGTGGAGCAGACAGAGAGGTCTCGGAAACTGGCCGAGCAGGAGCTGATCGAGACCAGCGAGCGGGTGCAGCTGCTGCACTCCCAGGTGAGATCAGGGGCCACCACGGGAAAACCTGCTGAGTGGCAGAGCCTGGGACATAGACACTCTGAACCATGAGTTCTGAGTAAGCATGTCCAACCAGGATTGCAAATTATCTCTTGAGCC
>NW_006324925.1:0-291 GCF_000327345.1 Myotis davidii
CAGTTCCTAAATGCAGGAGCCACACCAAATAAAAAAAGCAATGACATGGATTGTCTGTGTTCTCACACCAGACCATGTGATGAAGATGTTCAAGGTTGTCCTCATTGCCACTGTTTCCTCTGTTCTGGGAAAGCAATCCACTTTTGAAGGGATGGATAATCACACTTTGTTCTTTTGTGCACAGCAGACACCACTAATTTTTCATACGGGACACGGTGTTATAATTGTAGCAATGTCTGACAAATGGAAATTGCAAGCCTTTTCCTCTCCCTTCCAGTCCAGACCTATTTC
>NW_006324926.1:0-291 GCF_000327345.1 Myotis davidii
AAAAAGATATACTTAAGTAAAAAGATTTTAAAAGATGGGCATATGCTATATTAACAGATAACTTTTGAGAGTTAAATCAGCTGCCTTTTTCTTTTCTAGGCACCACACCTAACCCAGTGGTTCCTAAACTTCGCTAATCAATAAAATCACCTGCAGAGCTTCCTGTACCTACAGATTCTCTCAAGCTAGAGATTCTAATTCAAGACAGTATGTGGTAGAAGGCCTACAATACATTACTTTTAATCTCTATGTGGCCCCGGCTGAGTGGCTCAGTTGGTTGGAGCATCATCC
>NW_006324927.1:0-291 GCF_000327345.1 Myotis davidii
AAGGGGACATCTCCCATTGAATGGATCCGTGGCACCACTCTGTCGAGACTGGCACACCACAGAGTAAATTGCGCACTGTGCGCCACCATAATGCCCTTTGGAATTATCAGTGGCTACTGGTCTTTCATGGAAGACATGGGATCACTTGTCAATGGACTGGGAGGCCCCGCAGGCAACCCAGAGGCAGTCGGCATCTTTCCAAGGCATGGGTCACCCTCAGGTGAAACTGGCCCCCCATTGCAATGTTCACGGGTGCAACGTACAGCAATGGCAGGAGTTCACAGGACCATC
>NW_006324928.1:0-291 GCF_000327345.1 Myotis davidii
GGAGTTACAGTAGCAGGCGATGGCAGAATCCATCCTCTCTGCTCACCGGGATCCTGTTCTCTCCACTTAGTTCACTCCGATTTTCAAAGGAATAAAATAATCTGTAAGTTTGGAATGCTGCACGAGCAGCACATTTCCCCCCTCAGCATTTGTCTCTGAAGCCCAGCAGTACAAATTTCCTACTGGTTATTTTCGCCTTAGTGACTCTATTGTGGTTTCTCATTTCCTCAATAGTAAAATTGCACTTACTAATGATGACTTTAATATCGCCAACGCTAAAATTCATGTTTT
>NW_006324929.1:0-291 GCF_000327345.1 Myotis davidii
TTCCTTTTCTGATCGACTCTCTTTATTTCCCACGCAGCCTCCTGAGCAACCTAACCTAACACTAAGGTTTTCAGCAGTGTTTAATTAGGAAGAAGCTCAGATACAAGGTAAGGAGCTGGAAGTTGACTGTACTTGATTAGTATAGAAGCAATGATAATTATAAGAAATGTCATGTGAGATGTCTGCTTTTACCAGACTTGGGAGAACTTACATACACACTTGCACACACAAAGAGAGGCTCAGGAGAGATGGTCCTTAACCTTAAACATGCTAACACACACACACACACAC
>NW_006324930.1:0-291 GCF_000327345.1 Myotis davidii
TAAAGAAACATAAACAATAGGTTAAATAAACATGGAGGGAGAGAGAGGAATAAAGTGGAAGAAGAGAGATTTAATTAGGTCAGGTGGTCCCTTATAGACAATGAGGAAGAAAATCTTCTTTGGATCCTGGCTGATTTTCAACCCTAATTATATCCCCCTTACAGTCAGGCAAAAATAATAGAGGAGAAAAAATAAAGTTGTCAAAAATACAGAGGTACTTATAGATATATGATGTGACTAGCCCAAGTGAAATCTGATCAAAAAATAAACCAATAACTCACAAAAGGAAAT
>NW_006324931.1:0-291 GCF_000327345.1 Myotis davidii
GTTTGGTCACTTAGGCTTTTATATATAGAGATTCTATGGGATTAAACACTATGTATAGGGTTTTCCTAGTTTTAATTAAACTAAATATCGAAGCATCTTAAATTATATATGCTACCTTTGGCTGCTTTCTTACATACATTTTTAATGAAAATATTACACCTCCATTTTGGTAATTTTTCAAAAGCTGTGAATATAATGTTGTGGATGTTTATAGGTACTTAGGGCAGCGGTCGCCAACCAGTGGTCTGTGGACCATTTGTGGTCTGTGAGGTCCGAAAGGTTGTCGACCGC
>NW_006324932.1:0-291 GCF_000327345.1 Myotis davidii
AAAAAATTAAAGAGCCCTTGTCTTGCAAATGATTCATGTAAATTGTAAGTAGTGATTAAAGGAACACACATGTGTAAAGCATCTTCCCTTGGATGATGGCTTTCCTGATTCAAAAATAGGCCACCTGTCAAGAAGATGGATGGTTTCTCAGTCATCATTATACCATGTTCACCACAAGATTCAGATGCTTGATGCAATCGAACTATTACCTAATGGCATTTTGACTTGTAATCTATTTTTAAAAAGAAATATGAGTGCTTAACGGAGAGCTATCCTTTTTCCTCCCATATT
>NW_006324933.1:0-292 GCF_000327345.1 Myotis davidii
ATGTCAATTTCCTGGTTTGGTAACAGACTGTAGTTATGTAACCCATTGAAGACGTGGGGTGATGGGAACACAGGATTCAGCACTACCCTGTGCAGTAGTTGTAAATAAAAGTTGAGGAGGAAACTGACACTGGGTCACCATTTCACACCTGTCATATTGGTACTCAAAAAGTTTGATAACACACTGTTGGCAAGACTATGAGGAAACAGGTATTCAGATATACTGCCTGGAAGAATGAAGTTACTTATCTGTACCTATTGAACAATGTGGTGGAATCTATCAAAATTACACA
>NW_006324934.1:0-291 GCF_000327345.1 Myotis davidii
TTATATCAAACACTATGATTATTTTGCCCACTCCTCTGAGGTTTAACATTTCAGATACTTTCACATTTTTACAAGCATGAACCAACCCCGCTGTCATAAACTTACTTGCAAATATAAGCTTTTTCTTCTTGTGAACTGGTTCCTTAGGATAAAATTTTTTAGAGCAAGTCGGGTAATATTTTTTGGTTCTTAAAATTTCTAGTCAGATTGTTTTTCAAAATGACGCTACAGATATGATGCAGTCTCCTGGCAACTTCTGCAGCTGTTTGCGATTCAGGCCCAATCTCACAG
>NW_006324935.1:0-291 GCF_000327345.1 Myotis davidii
AAAAAATCAACTGTAGCATGCAACTGATACTCCATTATTCAAGCAATAAACTAATGTTTTCCTCGGGCAAAAATAAGGCACGTAAGTAATTCTTTAGCTAGGATCATGCTGACCTGTAAAACACCACCTTCTAAAGTTTGCCACTTGAGAAAATTTCCTCTTACATCGTAGGAAGCAGCAACAAACTTCATTTGTGTATTCTGATTAAAGGAAAACAAGAATAAAATAATGTCACATACTCTGAAAGCAATATAGTCTTCTCTATATATAAAAGGCTAAGTGACCAGCCAT
>NW_006324936.1:0-291 GCF_000327345.1 Myotis davidii
GTGAGTATGGTCTGATCCTCAGTGAGTCTCACAATGTAGAAAAGTGTGCCCAATGAGCACACAATGCCCCTGGTTCTTAGTATCATCAAATTCCATGCGTGACATGGCCAATGATAGATGACTCCAAAGAAAATGCAAGAGCTCATAACTCACCTAATTTAATAACACTGAACCACAGGGAAATTCCTTTCAACAAAAATTTATGCAGTAATCTCTGGAAGCACAATTCTTACCTTATCCTAACTGTAGATACAATTTACTTTGTATAAACCCTTTAAAATGTTTTTTTTT
>NW_006324937.1:0-291 GCF_000327345.1 Myotis davidii
ATTTGTTATGTACACTAATTTTGGTCAAAGCTAGTAAGAGAGACGTTCTATCTGTCCCTTCCTGAGTAATTCCTAAGTGTGTAAACTTCATTTAACTTGCACCATTCCCTTCATGACCCTACATTGTGTGACAAAAGCTCTCCCAAGTGCCTCTCCACATGTCTCCTATGATGAACCTCGCTAGACCAGATGTGGCTCTGCTTCCAATATCTGTTCACCTCATTTGGAAACGGATTTTTCTCATCACAGTGTCATTTGAATCAGGTGGAATGAGTCATTTCTTAATTTCTA
>NW_006324938.1:0-291 GCF_000327345.1 Myotis davidii
GAGCCAAACTGGTCAGGGCGGGATACTCTTTTTTGAAATTGATTTGTAGTAGTTCTCATATATTACGGATATTGCCTTTTGTCATAGTTGTTTTATTCTTATTTTGTATTTTGCCTTTTAATTTGCTATGTGGCCCAGAAGTTATATCTCTTTTGCTTTGCAGCATGTGCCATCTTTATGTATATAAAAATGCTGCTATTAAAATGAGTGTGTGCCTCCATAGAGTGCACACCAACCAGCATAACAGCAGGAGGCTTGGAATGTGTTTGCCGCCGGAGAGAAGCTGATGAG
>NW_006324939.1:0-291 GCF_000327345.1 Myotis davidii
CACTTCACCCCCTTCCAAGGGGTTCTCCACGGGGGGGGGGCACAACTGCAGTCCCTTTCCCGGAGGTAAACCAAACCCAAACCCACCTACTACACAGCCACAGTCCTAACAGCCCAGCCTAGTGTGTCAGCCTCCCCCCAGGTGTGTACCCCTCTCCAAGGAGGCTCCTCCCTGAACTCACCAGGCTCTTGCACTCTGTGCTTCCTTTGTAAGTTCTGTCCCCTCTAACGAGAACGCTGCACTCCCCCTCCTTCCCCGGCTCACACTACACCCGGCCTGCGCCCCTTCCCA
>NW_006324940.1:0-291 GCF_000327345.1 Myotis davidii
TTTGTTTTCTTTTCAGACTCGTGGATTGATTCCTGGATCCTACTCTCAGAATCCACAAGAAGGAAACTTAAAAATGGCATTAGAGAAAGTGAATGCTACACAGACATGTTCCCAGGTTCAAACTGGAATTATAACTCAAATAAAAAAACCTCCTGAATTATCAATTGAAGAGTAGATGGAAATAACCTTTATAACCAAGGATGAAAAGTGGAGTCTGCATTGAGATTGATAGAACAGCATTGATGAGGAAAAGGCTAGATACACTCCCTCAGAGAGCTGAATTTCTGGAGA
>NW_006324941.1:0-291 GCF_000327345.1 Myotis davidii
AATTTGTCAGATAAAGAATTCAAAGTAATGGTTTTTAGAGTGCTCAAACAAATTAGAACTACAGATGACTTAATGAGTACTGTATGAAACTTAATGAGAACTATACCAGCATAAAAAAGAGATAGAAACCAGGAAGTCTAATCCATCAGGAATGAAGAATGACATAGCTTATATAAAGAATATCCTGGTAGGAAACAAAAGTAGATTAGAAAAATCTGAGGAATGAGTCAGCAATTTAGAAGACAAGGTAGAAAAAAACCCACAAATCAGATCAGCAATTGGGAAAAAAAA
>NW_006324942.1:0-291 GCF_000327345.1 Myotis davidii
GAGTAAACTGTGGAGTATAGAAAACAGAACCAACCAGATGGGGGAAAGAATTATTGATGTCAAAGACAGCAATCAAGAAATGATGCGGAGGGAAGAAAAGAGAAACCTGAGCCTAAAGAAAAATGAAAGAGCTGTAAGAGACCTCTCTGATTCATTCATAAAAGCAATAGTAGAATTATAGACATTGTGAAGGAGGAAGAGAGGGAGCATGAAATGGAAAGTCTATCAAAACAAATGGTGGATGAGAACTTCTCAAATCTATGGGAAGAACTAGATCCTTGAATCCAAGAA
>NW_006324943.1:0-291 GCF_000327345.1 Myotis davidii
CTAGGACTACTTACAAATTACTTCCTAGAAATTACTACAAGCCAGGTGGCTTTTAACCATAGAAATGTATTCTCTCACCATTTTGGAGTCTGAAATCACAATGTACTAGTAAACAGCACCATGTACCCTCTGGAAATTCTACAGGAGGATACTTTCTTTCCTTTTGGTGGTATCTGACAACCCTTGGCATTTCTTACCTCATATACACATCATTTTAATCTCTGCCTCTCTTTTTAGGGCTCACCCTAATTCAGTATGATTTCATCTAAATTTGATTACATCTGCAAAACC
>NW_006324944.1:0-291 GCF_000327345.1 Myotis davidii
CCCAACTGCAGGAATTTGGCTAGCACTGACCAGCTCTAGTGTATTGACATAAATGATCCATATTGGAACCAGCAAGGACACAGCCTGCACATCCGTAGCCCCTTCCCCTCGTTTCTTTGTTTTGCTTTCCTTCTTCTTCCCTAGAAAAACCTCTAGCGACACTGAGATGTAAAGATCATTGTGAAGGCATGAGGCTGCCATCTTCTTAGGTTGTCAACACCTGAATAAACCTCTTTCCTTCTCAATCAGACCTGTACAGTGGGGCCTTCACTTACGAGTGTCCAGACTAAC
>NW_006324945.1:0-291 GCF_000327345.1 Myotis davidii
AAAAAAAAAATCAGTGACACTAAGTTTTCTTATTATTTTAATAACTTGAGTAATATAATAAGGATTTATGGCATTTTTGTACTATTTAAATACAAGCAATATTATGACTAGCTCTAGAATTCCAATCCGAAATCTGAAACTCTTAATTTTAGCTTTATGTTTAAAAAAACACACATGCTAGAGATGGTGCATTCCAAATGCCCTCCCCTATTTTGGGGATGTTTTTCAACATTACCTTTGTTTATACTTTAAGGACAGTTCCTTCCAATAAGCAATTTCCTCCTTTAAACT
>NW_006324946.1:0-291 GCF_000327345.1 Myotis davidii
TGATCAGAATCAAACCTGGGACCCTTCAGTCCAGAGTCTGACACTCTATCCACCAAGCCAAACCAACTAGGGCTGTATTTGTTTCTTTAGTGTCTTTTTCTGAGGATTCATTATTGGTGTACGAAAGTACCATAGAATTTTGGGTTTTAGTTTTGTATACTACATTGCCAAATTTGTTTATTAAATCTGGTGGTTTTTTGGTGGAGTCTTTAGGATTTTCTAAATAAAGTATCATGCCATCTGCAAATAATGAGAATATTACTTTCTCCTTTACAATTTAGATGCCTTTTA
>NW_006324947.1:0-291 GCF_000327345.1 Myotis davidii
ATCTTGGTTTCTCCCGATGTTCTAACATTTTTGACCACTCACCCTTAGTAGTGAAAGAAAAAAAGTAAAATATGCATTTATTTCTCAAGTTCTCACACACTCTCTCTCTATCACTCCTACTCATTTCTTAAGTTTTACCTCTTGAGGAATGGCTAAATCGGCTTGGTTTATGTTCTTAATGTGCCTGGGATCTTTCTTTTCAGAACACACTTCAGTCTGCTAGACTTGAGTTTCATAAGGGCAAAGGACTATCTATTTCAGCGGATCTCAACCTGTGGGTTGCGACCCCTT
>NW_006324948.1:0-291 GCF_000327345.1 Myotis davidii
TTTCACTTCCATATTCAACAAATATTCATAAGTCAGTACTATGCTGGATGTTGAATATATATTGAACATAATATCCATGGTTCTTGCCCTCATGTAGCTTATAAGCTATTAGGAAAACATATTATATTGTAAATATTTTTCCATATCCTTAAAAATTGGGAACACACATATTTATGACTGAATTTTATTCCATTTTACAGATTATTAGTCAATGTTTCAGTATTATAAAATTCATCTAGTGAGAATTATTGTCAGAAATCTTTTTTTAAATATATTTTCATTGATTTCAGA
>NW_006324949.1:0-291 GCF_000327345.1 Myotis davidii
CTGGTGCATAGGTGACACTCAACCACTGAGCCATACCGGTTGCGCCTTGAGATAAGAACTTTCAAGAATTATTATTTTAGCAGGTTTTAAATATTCAATATAGTATTATTCTCTAGAGTCACCGTGCTGTACCTTACATCCCCAGGACTTATTTATTTTCAGTTTGAAAATAATTGCTGGAGATGTAAGGTACAGTATGGTGACTCTAAGTAATAATACTGTATTGTTTCTTCCTTTTTCTAATGTCTTTTTTATTTCAGATAGATGATAGATGATAGATAGATAGGTAGG
>NW_006324950.1:0-291 GCF_000327345.1 Myotis davidii
TCCTCATGGCGGGGCTTCCTGACGCCCAAGCATTGCATGGTCGGTTGTAGAGGATGAAGAACTGGTTGAGGGCTTGGGGTCCTACTCTGTCCCTGTTGCTGGAAGACCCTTCGTAGTCACTTATCCTCTCTGAGTCTTTGGCTCCTTCTCTCTCAAATGGGGGTTATTAGTGGAAGGACCTTGTCCAAGGGCTGTTGTGAGCACATCGGAGAAAATGCCCAGAAGCCCCAGCACCATGCCTGTCACGGAAGCGGCATAAATAGGGGACAAACGACCACAAACCTGGAGGTG
>NW_006324951.1:0-291 GCF_000327345.1 Myotis davidii
TAGAAGATATTTTTGTACAAATTTTACATGTATTGCGGAGTTGAACATTCATCCCTGTTTCTGTTTTAACAGGGGACAGGTTCGGTGAGTGGGGAAAACTCACTTTTTTGGATACAACTATTTGGAAGGGGTGGACTTGAAGAGGGAAAAGCCTACCTTTTCATCATTTGCAGCAACTGATTTAAAAAACAAACATCTTTCAACTGTGGGAATCTCTCTCTAAAGGCTACTCAGTGATACTTTTTAAATGGCTGCCAGGCCCTAATCGGTTTGGCTCAGTGGCTAGAGCGT
>NW_006324952.1:0-291 GCF_000327345.1 Myotis davidii
GGCCCTCTGCCCTCCACCCACCCTTGGCCTGGACCAAATGTTATTACCTGGAGAGCCTTACAGTATTGGCACCTGGCGTTCCACCTGGGCCAGGTGGTTCTAAAATCTCCCCAGGTGTTTCTCCTGTGTCACAGTGTGCCTGGTCCCCAGGCTCCTCTCCCACCCTTTCCTATGCAGCCCCCTTCGAGGCTCCTGATGAAAGGGGTAGGAGGACTCAGGCTGCAGGAGAAGGAATGAGCATCCATGGAGGGTTTGCTGTGTGCCAGGTGCTCTGTTAAGAATTTTACTTTT
>NW_006324953.1:0-291 GCF_000327345.1 Myotis davidii
ACACACACACAATCTTTTCAAAACATCTTTCTGCAAAATATAAGATCCTAGCAGACGGAGATGACATCATAATCATTTTACCTCCATTGCCTAAGACAAAAGACGACACAAAATATCCTCAATGAATATGTGTGAAGTAATGATTGCATCAGTGAAGAAAGAAAGGAAGGGAACTCTTTCTGAGGACGGATACCTTTACTAGAATCTCCTCGCTGGTTATGATCATGTTGATGACCATGATGCTTATTTAAAAATTGATTTTAGGTAGAGAGGAAGGGAGAGGGAGAGAGA
>NW_006324954.1:0-291 GCF_000327345.1 Myotis davidii
CTCTCTCTCTCTCTCTCTCCTTCCCTCCCTTCTCTCCCTTCCACCTTTACCCTAGAAATCAATGGAAGAAAATATCCTTCGGTGAGAATTAAAAAAAATAAAAAATAAAAATGTAATATAAAATAAAATAGAATGAGAATGTCCCCCTAGCCTGGCTGGTGGGGCTCCACTGGCTAGAGGACCTCCGCTGCCCCATGCTGCACAAACCTCGCTCTGTCCTCCCTTCTTTTACAAAACAGGGAAATCTTCCTATTGTCATGGTGTCCTCCCTGTCCTCGCCTCGGCGATAAG
>NW_006324955.1:0-291 GCF_000327345.1 Myotis davidii
TTTCAGAGTCACCGAGTTCTGAATAAGGTCCCTGTTCTGACTTCGGTAGATTCTTCAGCCTCATCTTGCCCAGCCTTTGCACGACATCCACCTGGGTTTCTGGCATACTAAACCAAGTGCCATTTCTGGAAAATAGCATGTTGTCTCTCACCTCTGGGGTTTCATATATGCTGCATCATTTTGGAGTACTCCCTCTCTTCCATCTCGCACACAAACTCCCATCATTACCTGAAAAATTCCTCATCTCTCACTAGCTCATCTCGCAAGCCTTTCTGAATTCTCTCAAAATTG
>NW_006324956.1:0-291 GCF_000327345.1 Myotis davidii
CGTAGCTCTCCCTTCAGTGTAGCAAATACTGAGTAGCAGTCCCCAGGGGGGTTGTTCATGGTCCCTGCCCTGGACCCTTTGACTTTCTAGGACAAAAGATCTCTCCATTCAGGGACATCCACAGCTGGAAAAAAAAAGTGGAGGGGCCAGGAGGAGGACGGGCCAGCCAGCAACACAGAGAGACTGAGGGAGACAGAGAAGGGACTCTTAGAACGCCCACGTGCTCAAAGGTTCCCCCGGGCCATGACCTAAAACATGGAAAACTAAGAGAACAGCTAAGACATTGCAAAC
>NW_006324957.1:0-291 GCF_000327345.1 Myotis davidii
TGTTATTCTTGGACTTCCCTATTTTCCTTCCCTCCCATGGTCCCATCCCTAACTATCTATCACTCTTCTATCTCCTCAGTAGGAGCAAGATAGTCTATTAGTTTTGGGACACATTTATGATACAGTAAATTTGCAATGCAAGCTGATTTTTATATATCTTGTCCTATATTTTGTAACCAGTATTTTAAATATCTGTCACTAATCTGTGATTATTGAAGTTTAGTTTTATGATTGGAATAACTAAATTTTATGATTTTAATTTTACTGCCTTAACTTTTCTGTCATTTTTTT
>NW_006324958.1:0-291 GCF_000327345.1 Myotis davidii
AAAAACAATAACAACTGACGTTCATATTGACGTTATTCAATATGAATGTCAGTTGGCTTGAAACAGATCCTTTCAATGCATAATTTTTTCTAAATATACTAGTACTAGAGAATAAACTAACATGTCATTTTAGTTACTGTATGACAAAGAAAGTGGCTTGCATATGATCAGGATTCGAATGCATCTCTTTTAGTGGGTCATGCTTCTAAAATACGTTGCTTATTAATGAATTTGTTCTTTTATATTAATAGTGAAAATACAACACCTTAATGCAAGTTATTTTATTTTTTT
>NW_006324959.1:0-291 GCF_000327345.1 Myotis davidii
GCCAGTCCGAGGGACCCCACCAGTGCATGAATCTAGTCAATTTATAAAGCACTTGAAAAAATAGAGTAATTACTATTCAAGTGATTTGGCGTGTGCATGAAGATGCAGCTCAGGATTCACTCTCTGTTTTTACTATGAGAAATGTTTGGGGCTATGTTTGAACAATTGGTTAGAAACCCACTCAACTGAGAGACCCTAAAGCCTAAGCTTTTTCATACAACCTCAGGGATTCTCTTCATCTTGGAATGAGAGTAGGGCAGGATTTCTCTTTCTCTCTCTCTCTCTCTCTCT
>NW_006324960.1:0-291 GCF_000327345.1 Myotis davidii
ATCAATTTGATAAGCTGAACATGACATAAAATTGGTTTAATTCATATATGTGTATATATGTGCATAAATATATATTTATTTATTAGTGATGCTAAATGTTTTTATGTTTTTAAACTATTTGAATTTCCTGTTATATGAATTTTTTGGTATTGTACCATTACTTACATTCTCCCCTGACCCCAATGCTTATGAATACCTTTGCTTACATTTTTATTGGGCTGTTTGGCTTTTACTTTTTGGTTACTGTATTAATCAAGAGAGCTAAGTGAAAGAACTTTTATAAAACTGTAG
>NW_006324961.1:0-291 GCF_000327345.1 Myotis davidii
ATTTAAAATCACTAAATTAAACCTACAAATCACCTATGTTATAGAGATGAGATATTCTATACTTGAATATAATTTTACTTCTCAAGAATAGTCCTATATCATAAAAGCATTTTCTATGCATTAATGTAAACATTAATAAGAAAAGACACTATTCTGTTTCTTTTAAAATGGGAACCTAAAACCATCTAATTTCCTTTCACTTTTTTAAAAATTTATTTTCAATGTCCTTATATCTTCCATAAAGGTGAACATCAGGTTACTGCAATTTCTTTACACTTCTTAGGTCTAGTA
>NW_006324962.1:0-291 GCF_000327345.1 Myotis davidii
CCAGGTTGGCACTTGTGAGCAGCGCTGGCGCTCAGGTGTAAACCACCACCCAGCACCGCTGACAGGCGGGAGGAGGTCCAGCCCCGCGACTTCGCCGTATCTCCTCTCAGGCTATTTTTAAAGCTTCTCGCTGTGCCCAGGGCGAATGACATGGTGCTTGCACCCAAGTGTCTGTTGACACACCCTGAGGAAAGGACAGTAATAAAAATACACTAATTGGACGTGTTTGTAAAACATTCCCTGGGCACAGATGCTCACACCTGTAACCCTGACTCTAAGAGACTTTTAGGG
>NW_006324963.1:0-291 GCF_000327345.1 Myotis davidii
ATTAAAACAAACAAAATACAACCAAGTGAAGCCTTAATTTTATCCTATACTAAGTTTGCAGCATATTATTTTTAATGAACATTTAATAAAAGTCTTGTGTTTTAATGCCACTTACTTGCTATGAACAATTGGCAAGTTCAGTCTCTTTACCTGTAAAATGAAGACAATAATTCCTATCTCATGGAGTAGTTGTGAGATTTAGGTAATTAATTGGGTGTAAAATTTGACATATGCTTGTTGCCCCCAAAACCGCAGTTATTTTTAACTAATGGTTGTTTTACTTTTTTTTTT
>NW_006324964.1:0-291 GCF_000327345.1 Myotis davidii
GCTGCAATAAACATGGGAGTGCAGATATCTTTTTGTTTTCATTTCTTTTGGATGTATATCCAGAAGTGAGATTGCTGGATCATATGGTGTTGTATATGTTTAAGTTTTGAAGAATCTCCCTAGTGTTTCCATAGTGGCTGCAGCAATTTACATTTCCACAAATTGTGAACAAGGGTCTCCTTTACTCTAGCTAACACTTGCTATCTCTTGTTTTGTTGATGATAGCCATTCTAACAGTTGTGGGGTGATATCTCCTTTTGGTTTTGATTTGCATTTCCCTGATAGTGATGT
>NW_006324965.1:0-291 GCF_000327345.1 Myotis davidii
ATATAATGTCAAGTGACAAAAAGTCACAGAATGCTACATACACAGCAATGCCTTATGTAGCTTATGGATAAAGAGGTATGCACACCAACATTATGACAACCTCCTGTGGGGTAGAGGGAGGAGCAGAATGGGTCTGGGCCAGGTGGGCAAAAGGAACTTTACTGTGGGACAGGGGAAATGTTTTAGCACAAAAAAGACCAGAAGAAAATGTAATAAAATTTTAAATTAAGAATATGGATGTTATGCTATTCTTTGTAGAATATTTTTTAAAGTTCTAAAAAAACGGGGGGA
>NW_006324966.1:0-291 GCF_000327345.1 Myotis davidii
AAAGCCATTTGTATTTCTCATGTAAGCCTTGCTCCCTTTTGTAACCTAGAGGGCACGTGTTTAAGGAGCAAAAGCTCAGACCTTCCTGCGTTCCAGCAACAACTCCTTTAGAACTATCAGGCCCTGTAGTACTAAACCTGAGATGTTCTCAGTCCTCCCATTCCCTCACCTTCCTCCTTATCTCCTACCATAACATGCAAGCGAACTAGCATGAGTCTATTCGCTTTCTGAAAGCCAAGCTTCGTGGTTTTTGAAACAATCATCTTCAAGTCTGGAAACATGATATGAAGC
>NW_006324967.1:0-291 GCF_000327345.1 Myotis davidii
AGGTAGGTAGGTAGGTAGGTAGATAGGTAGGTATTTCTTCTCTGGTTGACAAAGAAGCAGAGAATGTGGGTCACAGTTCAAAACCTATTTGCCCATTTTCTCTAGAGTGAATCATACTTGCCCACATAAAAAGAGGGCATTTTTCTACTGAGTGGAGAGAAATGAAAAGAAGCAATATCCCCTATGACACACTACATAGGTGATATATCTATACATATTCTAACCTGACCCCATGACAAACTGCCTTCTTTCTACCTAAATAAGCACCTTTCTAGTCTATAGCTTTGAAGC
>NW_006324968.1:0-291 GCF_000327345.1 Myotis davidii
CTTTTCCTTTTAGACTCAAAATGATAACTATCATAGACCATAATCAGCCTCTCTTCTCTGTAAATTATGATTTTACGGTAACTCCACTTCTTGAATGACATCCAGAGGTGGTAAGAGGTGGCTCTGCCAAGTCAAGCCTTACCCCCAATTATTTCTCTCCGCTATAATCTGATTGCTTATCAGATACCAAATGTGAAGTCAAATGTTTTACATATATTTTCTTACTCCACATGCACATCAACTGTATGATGTGGATGCTATGATT
Organism: Myotis davidii; assembly: GCF_000327345.1. Taxonomy (NCBI): domain Eukaryota; kingdom Metazoa; phylum Chordata; class Mammalia; order Chiroptera; family Vespertilionidae; genus Myotis; species Myotis davidii. The sequence goes on from NW_006324968.1 coordinate 266, forward strand.
ACCAGCCCTATTCTATAGATGAAGAA
>NW_006324969.1:0-291 GCF_000327345.1 Myotis davidii
CATTTGTTTGTTCTCATTAGAGTCCACAATTGTGATCAGTTGATAGATCTGTTAAGAATTTTTTAATCTATAGGTTCCGCCCTACATCTCTTTTCTTTCTCTTTGCAAGTTATTTATTGAAAAAATTGGCTTGTTTGTCCTGTAGAGTATCCCATAGCTGATTATGTTCCTAAGTGCAATTTAACATGCATCAGCTCACCTTCAAAATTCAGGTTGGTTAATTTTTTTCCTGTCCCTTGTGGAAAGGTAGATATGCAGATGTAGATAGCTCATGGACTACTGAAAAAAAAA
>NW_006324970.1:0-291 GCF_000327345.1 Myotis davidii
TCTAAAATCAATAAAAAACATATTAAAAAATTTTAATAGAAAAATCTTCACAGGAAATAGCTAGGATCTATTCTTAGAAATTAGGCATGTCTAAAGTAAGTTTAATTTTGGAGAGTATTCAGAAATATCAAGAAAATTAAGGGAGATAAATTGTTGCATAACAAAAGGAAACCTTAATCCAATTTTATGGGTCTACTGTCTTCCTGTGTGATCATTTCTCTTTTAGAAGTTTGGCCAAAATGAATTACAGATATCAGACTTTAAGTAATATGAAGCTTGCTTTCAAAATCT
>NW_006324971.1:0-291 GCF_000327345.1 Myotis davidii
TTTTTTTTTAAAGCTACATGCTAATGTTATTATTTCTCCCCCATTAAACCTAAAATTAGAATGCTCAACTGTGTCTCTGCCTCACTTTAACTAGATGCCAAAGGATACAACGAAAATTGACTTTTAAAAAAAATGGTGAACCACTACTTTTCCCTTACAAAAAAGAAGGTAGAGAGGCTAAAGGCACGAGAGACAAAATTTCCTTCTCATTAACACTATTACAACTCAATCATTGAAAAATCCAGGGAACCCTAGCCCATTTGGCTTATAGTGGTTCTCAACCTTCCTAAT
>NW_006324972.1:0-291 GCF_000327345.1 Myotis davidii
TTTATTTAAAATATGAATCCAGACAGTCTCTGACTTACAATGGTTCAACTTACAGTGTTTTCTTATTTTTTTCTTCATTTCATGATGATGAAAAAGCAATATGAATTTAGTAGAAACTATACCTTAAATTTTGAAGTTGACCTTTCCCGAACTAGTGAGATGCCTTAAGGTACTCCCTCATGATGCTACTCAGCAGGAGCAAGCAGCAACTCCCAGCCAGCCCCATGGTCAGGAGGGTAAACAACCAATACTCTATAATGTATCCATTGTGTTAGATGATTTTGCCCAACT
>NW_006324973.1:0-291 GCF_000327345.1 Myotis davidii
TCCACTGAGCCAAACCGGTTTCGGCTAAAGCCTTACTTTTTAGACCTAAGTTGACTTAACAGAGTAATTGCTATAGGAACTAAAAGAAGAGTGTGCTACAGGGAAAGATGCTGAAGAATTGAAAGTGATGTTTATGCTTTTCTGAGCATATGCTGTTCAGAGACATAAAGAGATTTCTATACTTTCGTTCATTAGACTAGTATTAGGTTTGAAATAATTTGATGGCAGGAGAGGGTTGTGTGATAATTCTACTTACTGATGTTTAAAGGATATTGTATGAAGATTCAGCCT
>NW_006324974.1:0-291 GCF_000327345.1 Myotis davidii
ACTTGGAGAAAAAGTTCTCTTCAATCTGCATATCTTTTCTCTTTCTTGAATCAAAGAAGTTGGTTCCATTTACTTTAAGGATAGCTTTTGGCTTACAGAACTGGAAAGCTTATGTCAAAATTATCCAAGGTTCAATGTTGCTTATCCAAATTAGCCATTTTTGGTGATTTCTTAATGCTCTGTTTAAAAATTTAAAACAATCTCTCTCACCTATGAAATAGGACTTTTACATTATACATATTCATAAAATAATATTACTCTTTTTAAATGTGGGAATCTGATTTTTTTTTT
>NW_006324975.1:0-291 GCF_000327345.1 Myotis davidii
TATGTTCACACAAAAACCTGCACATGAATGTTTCTAGTAGCTTTACTCCTAATTGCCATAACTTGGAAGCAACCAAGATGTTGTTTAACAGATGAACAGATAAATAATGTGTACAAGGAGAACAAGCACAGTCATTTTAGTACTGTTTGTAACACCAAATTTTGGAAATAACCTAACTGTCCATCTATAAAGGAGTGAGGAAATAACATGTGGTAATATGTATTAAGCAGGATATTATAAACCATTGGAAGGGAATAAACTAACAGACACACAAGTGGCAGCTATCAGAAA
>NW_006324976.1:0-291 GCF_000327345.1 Myotis davidii
ACCTTGAAGGGAACTGTGGGCCATGAGGCTGCACTGGATACAGGGACAGGTCTTGGCCCATCCTCTGTGTGCCCGCCTGCGGCCCCTCCAACTGCGGCCCCTGGTCCCCTGTCTGCCGGCAACCCTGATCCCACCACCACCACTCCCATGGGCTCATGGCGCTGGCCCCTTTTCACACCTGCTGAAGGTGCGGAGCGACTGGAGCTGGCACCGGCAGCAGGTGCAAGCGGGGCCAGTGCTGTCAGTGGGTGCGAGCAACAGCTGCTGCCCTGATCGCCCCTCAGGAACAGG
>NW_006324977.1:0-291 GCF_000327345.1 Myotis davidii
CTGGGAAAGAAATCACCCTTGCACCCTGCTCACCGAAAAACCCCGAATCATAAATATGATGATCAAAGCAGATAATCTATGAAAGTGTTTTGCAAACTCCAAACCACTACAAAATTTCATTTTGTTTACTTTCAATATCCTTCAAACCAGCTGAAATTATCTGTCCTTCCAGCCCTATACTTTCTCCCTGTACTTCCTCACCGTGCTTTCTTAGGTTAGGTGTATGGTTACTCTCAGACCAGGTACATCCATACAATGGAAAATTATTCAGCTATCAAGACACGAAAAGTC
>NW_006324978.1:0-291 GCF_000327345.1 Myotis davidii
GACTGTGAGTTCCCAACTTTTGAACTCCAGTGCCCAGCACTACGCTTGCTTGACAAAGCGGTGGGTGCCAGTGTTTGGTAACAAACATAAACAACCAGTCACTAATTTATCTATTTTGTGAATTTTATTTTGATATTTCAGTACTAAGGATATTTTGGAATATTCCCTGCAATGTGGTAGAAGATATGTATTTGGGAAAATGCTGGTGGAGATGCATAGTTTCAGATTAGGATAGTAAAAAAGAGAAAATCATACTAATCAGAAAACCAAGACTTAATTATATATGGCACT
>NW_006324979.1:0-291 GCF_000327345.1 Myotis davidii
CAAGATTTGCTTTACATATTTAGGTGCTCCTATTATTGGTTCAGAAATGTTTACAGGGGTTATGTCCTCTTGTTGGATTGCTCTCTTTATCAACCTGTACTCTCCTTCTTTGTCTCTTACTGTAGCCTTTGTTTTGTCAGATACAAGTATTGCAACCCCAGCTTTTTTTCTCCATGCCATTAGCATGAAATATTTTTCCTATCCCTTTACTTTTAGTCTAAGTGTGTCTTTTGTTCTGGTGTGGGCCTTTTGAAGACCTATATATGGGTCTTGTTTTCTTATCCACTCAGC
>NW_006324980.1:0-291 GCF_000327345.1 Myotis davidii
CTCTCATTATTGATGTTTTTATCTCCCTCTCCACCCGTCTCCTCTCAAATAAAAAAAAATATATTTCTAAAAGGTAAATAAAAAAACATGGTTGTGATGGTAAATTTTGTTATGTGTACTTTAACGCAATAAAAAACACATTAATATAGAAGACTGATACCAGACATTGGAAATCTCTACATGTCCTCAGCCTACAAAACCTACCCTTCACACATGTAACCATTTAGCTTTTTCCCCATTTTTTTTCTGGCTAGCATGTGAGACCTTGAATGTGCAGCGGCTTCAGTGTTT
>NW_006324981.1:0-291 GCF_000327345.1 Myotis davidii
ATACCTGAAACTAATACAAAATAAGACTGAATGGTAACTGAGACTTTCTGGAGAAAGTGTAAAGTTTCTAATAATAAATTGAACAAAGTCCACCCCAGAGTTAAAGGGATCCATATATTTATATATGTATTCCATATATTTTGTTGTTTGTTGTTTGTTTAAGCAGTACTATGGAAATGTGAGAAGGACTTGAGAAAGAAACTGTCCTAGTCATATCAGTAGAATTTTAACAATACAGATTCTTTTAAAATTGAATTACAGTAACATTGGTTAATAAAATTATATAGGTTT
>NW_006324982.1:0-291 GCF_000327345.1 Myotis davidii
TCTATCTTGTAGTAGACATGATTCTAAGATGGTCTCCAAAATTTCTGGCCTTGGTATGATTCCCTTTTCTTTGAGTGTGGATGGGACCTCTAAATATGATGGGATGTCACCTCTATAATTAGATTATGGTATATGGCAAAGGTGAGGGATTTTTTAGGTAATTAAAATCTCAAATCAATTGATTTTGAGTTAATTAAAAGGAAGGTGATTGTGGGTGGGCTTGACTTAATCATTCCTTAAAAAAAACGAAGGTCCTTCTTGAAGAAAGAGATTCTCTTGCTGGCCTTGAAG
>NW_006324983.1:0-291 GCF_000327345.1 Myotis davidii
TAAAGTTGTAGCTTCCTGGTGAAGTTGCCCAAAAGACATGCCTATAATATTTGATCTTCCCATTGCTCCTTTCTTATTATTAGTAACTAGGTTAATTACAATGGTACTGTTAACATAAAAAGTCTAATTTTCTCATAACTTTATATTGTATATCATTTGGCTATTTCTGTTATAATCATGATGAGAACCCACATTTTTATAACAGGTAACTAAAGCTCAGGCATGAAATTAGGCCAAGCCATAATTTTCATTAAGGCTTCTTGTTGCAAAACTTATGGTAGGGGTGTGTGT
>NW_006324984.1:0-291 GCF_000327345.1 Myotis davidii
TAATACTCTCAACAATAAAGATATTTTTAAAAAGATTGGATGTTTTTAATATATTGAGGATACAGGTTATTATGCAAATAAATGTGTTGGTAGAGTTCAGATCAATCCCTTATCTAGTATCTTGAGTTGTTCTGAATATTTTAGAACCTTGTTTTTCAAATGGTGGTTTTTGGACCAGGTACATCAACATTTCATTGAAACTTAATGGAAATGCAGAACCTCTAGCCTTACTGCAGACCTACTGAATTAAAGTCTGCATTTTTAAAATATATTTCATTGATTTTTTACTGA
>NW_006324985.1:0-291 GCF_000327345.1 Myotis davidii
GGTTACCCCAATACTTAATGGGGTAAAACAGAAAACTTTTACCATCAGTTCTCATTATTTACAGTAGTTATGATAGGTTCTATAATGTCACTGCAAACACAAAAGTAGTGAGCACTGAACCATTGTCCCTTAATAGAAACACAGGCTTAGTTTTGGCTCCTATGATTCTCTGGTCACAACCTTCATCAATCGATCAATACATAAGTTTATTTTAGGTGTGTAACTGCTTAAAGATGCCTTATTTAACATAAATTGTTGATTCATTAACATTAAACTCATAGCCAACAGCAC
>NW_006324986.1:0-291 GCF_000327345.1 Myotis davidii
AAAGAAAGAAAGAAAGAAAGAAAGAAAGGATCATGGTACTTTATGGAACGTGTGTATATGGGACAAAACTGTAGGCTGACAGAAATAAAAGAGGGATGAGGAATGGACATTGGATTTCAAATCACCTTTTAGTCCTATATAGCTGATGAGTAAATGGGTTTGTTTTTGGTCATAGATGAACAATGCAAATCCCAAGAGTTGAGGAAGAGCTATACAGGTCCCACCAAAGGAATTGCACCTTCTTTCAATGGGAATGCACTGAAATGTTTTCTAGTGTGGCTTCCTGAAAAA
>NW_006324987.1:0-291 GCF_000327345.1 Myotis davidii
TTGCTCCTAGTCCCCTTTCCTCAATTTATTATTAGTTTGTTATGCAGCTTTTAAAAACCCTTTGAAAGTATTAGTACACTTCTGAATGTTTGAGCAATATTTTGTTTTGAGGTGGGTCTTTTCATGTGTATGGATATTGTATGTATTTCTGGAAATTGCTGGACTTACTTTTATTCTCAATCTCAGATTAGATTTTAATTAATGCAAAGAAATCGCAGTATTATAAAAACAGTGCTTGGTGTGCTCCTATATTTTTATTTGATATTTTAATTGAACTTTTTATATGTGAAA
>NW_006324988.1:0-291 GCF_000327345.1 Myotis davidii
CTGTGGATGGATTGCTATTTTCATGTGACAAATCTTGTGTGCAAAGCAATGTGGCCTGAGAGAAAGGAGAGAATAACTTTTCTACTTTTCTCAATCCCCGTACTACTGGTGACATTCAACCTTGTAGACCGTCAGCTCTCCCTTGACACCCCTCACCCTTTTCAAAAGCCCCAAAGCAGCACTCCACCCTGATGTTTGCTGTTTGTTACCTGAGGGTAGGTGTGGATAATGACTATCGATGATGGACACAATCCCTGCTGTACATAGTGCTAGAAGCAGCAGGATTTAGAG
>NW_006324989.1:0-291 GCF_000327345.1 Myotis davidii
GCCTTTCTAAAATTATGCATCATCGTTTCCATCAAATGTGCTAAATCCTAGACTGATGTCCATTAGGAAACGGGATTCTTCTCTTGGGACATGGCAAGCTAGCTTTTGTTTGCTCATTTTAAAACACTCTACAGGAGGAAATCAGCGTCGTCGTGTGTTTACCAGTCAGCGAATTTCAATATTTATATGCGAGAGAGAAGTTTGTTTGTTAGTCAACACGGTACGATCATACTTTTAGTACAATTGGACGTGGATAAAGGAGGCGAATTTGTATATTATATGTTCTGTGTA
>NW_006324990.1:0-291 GCF_000327345.1 Myotis davidii
TGTGTGTGTGTACATTACAAGTTACTGTGAATCTCGCCGTCTTAATTGTGACATTTTATTTCTCTAGTCTCTATCTTTCTGAGCACCCTTGGACACAGGCAGTTTAAAAATAAATGTTATGCATATAGAGAAAGCGGGGATCTTTCTGAATGAACAGCATGGTGTCGGTTTAGGTATAGGTTCCAAAACCTTTATGGTGAGAGAACATATACTTTGAACGTCCAGTAGGTAATTATGAGATTTGCTAGTTCAGTAGAGCCTAGAGCAGTGACGGCGAACCTATGACACGCG
>NW_006324991.1:0-291 GCF_000327345.1 Myotis davidii
AATTAGCATATTCCCTCTTTATTAGTTAGGATAAGTCCAAGATAGTGAAGAGCATCACAGATGATGTGGACATTCGGTGCTTGCACTTTAATATGTTTTCTACAAGTGAGGCAGATATTTATGGTTATTGAAAAATGGTTCATATTGGAAAGTACAAAAGTCTCTGAAATATTCTTTTTGCATGTTTTCTAACCTACCTTTATAACTGCTACAATAAAAAGGAGTGGGAAAAATTTTGAACACAATGCAAGAAATGATCTCTTGTAAGCAAATTTGAATCAACCATTAGGA
>NW_006324992.1:0-291 GCF_000327345.1 Myotis davidii
GGAAAGATTCAGAGCCCTCCAGGATGTGGTCTACCTGATAACATAGCACCTAAGTGAAGAAGCATTATAGATTAAAGATGCATTTTTTGAGACATGATGGAAGAGGGTGACTTGTTCCTTGCCTAGGAACATTCCAGCTTAAGGGTATAAATCCTCTAAACTACCAAATATCTGGGCATTTGGTTACGTCTTGGCCAGGTGAGTTGCTTGCTCAGGTCCTATCTGAGTGTATTTCTTTCCTACAACTAAATTCTTTCCTGCTTTTGCTGTTATTCTTTGTCTCTCATTTTA
>NW_006324993.1:0-292 GCF_000327345.1 Myotis davidii
TATAAGTAAGTCTACTATCTTAATTATACAATAAAATGACACACTTTTCCTTGCATTGCAAGATATACACGAGGAAATTTATTGCACACACGTCATAAAAGATAGTCTTGCAGGATAACCATTCTCCTCAGTTTAAAGTATCATCAAGTAAAAATTCAGATTTACTTAATAGCAAAATCACTAATGCTGATTAACTTTCTAAAACATTTAATCTGAACTTTGATTTCTAGTTAACTTAAAAATCACTTTAAGAGAGGGAGGCAGCCCTAACCTGTTTGGCTCAGTGGATACA
>NW_006324994.1:0-292 GCF_000327345.1 Myotis davidii
GGACAATATGAAGGGAATGAAAGGGGCGATGCTATCGCTGATAGCCACAATTTGTTTTTTCCACCTAGTCAAGAATGCAGTCTAAAAGATGGACGGTTTGCAGATTCCCGTCTAGCAAGCCATGAAGTAATGCATAATTAAGGCCACTGTGGAAATCCTCAAACGACAAGTTGATCTACATCTGTCCCACGCGATGGTTTTATTCGTTACTGGCAAAGAGTGAACTAGGTCAAGCAGTGCGTGTAGCTGATTCACACCAATGAGTCTCCCAGAGAGGCCTCCATTCGTCGGT
>NW_006324995.1:0-291 GCF_000327345.1 Myotis davidii
CCATGTCACTGAACAATGTAGTCAGTGACAAACTGCAAACAGTAACTGACTCATTTGCTTATTCCTGCTTTTCTTTGTGATATGGATTCAGTGTTCCCTGCTGAATCCTGTCAATGTCCTTTTAAATGAAAAATTGTCAAAAATTTCAAAACCAGAAGCAGAGGATTCAATATTATTATCCATACATTTTAAATTTAGCAGTTATAAATTTATGTATAGCATATCTAAATGTGTTTATACTTTCAATGAATAAATGTATTCGTTGTTATTTTTCTCTCAGGCTCTGCCTAC
>NW_006324996.1:0-291 GCF_000327345.1 Myotis davidii
AGGTCCATGCTCAACCACTGAGCCATACTGGCTAGGCCCAAAAAGATTTTTTAATATTTATCATATTCGTGTGTATACAATTTTTCTTGTGTCTTTAAGATTTAATATCATATCAACTTTTACCTCTTCTTTGACTAGAGGAATTCAGTGAAAACAGCATCTTCTCCTTGTTTGTGAGCAGGAACTGGAAATCCTGTTTTGCATTCCCAGGTGAGACCTCTGCCTGAACTGAGAATGGAAGCACTTTAGAAACAGAAAAGAAGTCCTAGCCGGTTTGGCTCAGTGGATAGA
>NW_006324997.1:0-292 GCF_000327345.1 Myotis davidii
ATCACAACTCTCGGGGCCTCCTCACGCCCATCCTAGACTTGCTCTCTCTCTGAGCAGCTACTTTTTTTTTTGAGCTGCTTTTGTAAAACATTATAAAATAGCCTGTCACAGCTCTAGCCAGTTTGGCTCAATGGGTAGAGTCTGGCCTGTGGACCAAAGGGTCCTAGGTTTTAAGTGTTTTTCTCACATGGATATTTGTCTGTCTTTCCCTCTAACCATCAGTGGAAAAATAGCCTCAGATGTAGATTAAAAAATCCTGTATAGCCCTAGTGGGTTTGGCTCAGTGGATAGA
>NW_006324998.1:0-292 GCF_000327345.1 Myotis davidii
TATGAGAAAAACTGTATTATAACCTCACTGAAAATAATTTATGATTGCATACATGTTCATGTATTTTGTGTGTATATGTGTGTGTGTGTGCTGGTTACGTAGCAACACCACTTCCTTATAAAGCTAGGAACTATTTTTTCTAGAATCTCTGTTTTCTATGGGTTAGCATTTGTCCATGAGAAAAAGTCATGAGAAACTTGGAAGGTGAAAGTGAAGTGGTAGGCACTGTTTCTTGGACAATCATGGAAGTCAGACGGTACTGTATAATATCTTCTCAAGCTCCCACTTAGAG
>NW_006324999.1:0-292 GCF_000327345.1 Myotis davidii
TTCACTTGTCTGACCATCTGTATCATCATTAGGATGCATCTGATTGAAAACAATAGAAAACAAAACTCAAAATGACTTAGACAATCAAGAGGGAAAATGGGTTGATATACCTCACCCTCCAAAGGTAGGTAGATTGACATTTGTTTTGATACAGCAAACAATACTACAATCAAGACGTTGGTTTCTATTTTGCTCTCCACAGCTTCATTCTATAGTTAGTTCCTTCTCCTGATCACAGACGGTTGCCAGCAACTTCTAACAGTTGTTCTCAACCTTGGCTGCATATTAGAAT
>NW_006325000.1:0-292 GCF_000327345.1 Myotis davidii
GCGTCATGGCGGTCCCCTGCCCTATCACCGACGCCCCGTGCTCATCCGAGAGTACCTGGACATAGACCAGATGATCTTTGACAGAGAGCTGCCCCAGGCTGCTGGTCTCCTCCACCATTGCTGCTTCTACAAGCACCAAGGAAGGAAGCTAGTCACGATGACCACAGCCCCCCGGGGTTTGCAATCAGGGGACCGGGCCACCTGGTTTGGCCTCTACTACAACATCTCAGGGGCTGGGGTTTACCTGCACCCCGTGGGGTTGGAGCTGCTGGTAGACCACAAGGCTCTGGAC
>NW_006325001.1:0-292 GCF_000327345.1 Myotis davidii
TTTCCTCTGCTCTCCAGTGAGTAAAAGCCTATTAATAAGAAAAAAAAAGTTTATCAGGCACTTTTTCGCCAAAGATAAATTTCCAAGAAATGGTCACATAGGTGAAGTCCCACAACACTGCTAGGCCTTACCAGTGAAAGGCTTTAACAATAGCTTCTAGACGGGAACACATGAATGTTTCACCTGGCAGGCCTGTAACCCAATTAATTCTATTGGGAAATGGGCCTTCTAGAACATGAAAGACTAGAAGCAGAAAGGTTATTCAGTGAAAACTGGGAGGTGAGAAATTCTG
>NW_006325002.1:0-292 GCF_000327345.1 Myotis davidii
CACTTCCCTATCCATACTCATACACATACACACTCATTTCCAGTCCATACTTTAGATCCCTGCTTAAACATCACTTCCTCAGGCAAGTTTCCCTTGATTTTTAGGCTCAGTTTGGTCCACAAGCTAAATGTTTCCCTATATCTTACACGGATTTGAGTCCCAGGTACTGACTAATTAAGGTCTGTCTTACCTACCAGACTGTCAGAATACGAGAGCAAGATCCTCTTCTGTCCTATTCACAGGTCCCAACACTTAGTACAGTTGTCTAATGAAATGAATTTATAGATATGCA
>NW_006325003.1:0-292 GCF_000327345.1 Myotis davidii
GCTCACTTATTTTTGTTTGTGTTTATCTGAAATGGCACTTTTGTTATTTGAAAGGGAAATGCCAGATGGGTTAGAGATCAGATGTGAAAAAGAAGCCCTGTTAGTAAGTGTGTGCATAATCTTGAGGTAGAGCCTGCTGGGCTAAGTGTGACCCCGGGGCCAGTAGCCGTTCATGTAAAGGCTGGCTCTTCCTGTGCCCAGGACAAAAATGCAGAAATCTAGAAAGACAAACTACAAGCTGGAAAGCAGTCCTCACAACCCAGGCCAGAGAAAGTTGTGACCTCCCTGTGGC
>NW_006325004.1:0-292 GCF_000327345.1 Myotis davidii
ATTTATTAGAGAGCATAATTATCCACTCCCAGATCAAAGAAAGAATACACTTGTAGCTATGAATAAATACACAAGGGCAATATAAACCTTGTCATTTCTAAATATCTTTCCTAAGAGAATGGGTAGAAATGCCTGCATGGAATTCTGTTTAGTAATGTCCTTTGCAGCATTATTCATCTTATACACATACAGACACACATGCACACAGATACCAACACATGCATATATTCATACCTTTATACTTGCATACAGAAATAGGTAAAATGAGACACTAGTACATAGAAGTGCTTGA
>NW_006325005.1:0-292 GCF_000327345.1 Myotis davidii
TCTCTCCAAAGATACTGAATCATGCCCTAAATGCCTCATGGAACCTAGAAATCTGCACTTAAATAAACAACCCCTATGTTCCTGATGATGGTGTTGCAAGGACCACTCATGGAGAAGTAGTAGCTTGAGGCATCACTTTGCAAGGTTTATTATAAAACCCATGCATCAGATAAACTCAAGTTCTTTCTCAATCTGAAACTTCACCACTAATTTATCCATTAATTGATTTATCATTTGTCTGGTCATTGAAAATGGAACATTTTTCCCAGCCAGCATGGCTCAGTGGTTGAGT
>NW_006325006.1:0-292 GCF_000327345.1 Myotis davidii
TTTTCAACTGGCTCCCATAACACTTATAAGAATTCATTTTTTTCAAATCAAGCTGGAGGTTAAAGATGGCGCTTTTGCTTTATTTTTAAATGATATGCAATCACTAATATATGTTAATATATAACCAGTCATTACTCTGTTTTAACGATTTCCAGGAAGTATATACAGGTGTGGACTGGCAGGCCTACTTCTTCATCACAGATAAGTGAATCATAATAGCTTAGTGCAATTCCAGATCCTCCCATGATCTCTCAAGATGGATTTGCTGTGGTGTTACTTGGTAGATGTGAAA
>NW_006325007.1:0-292 GCF_000327345.1 Myotis davidii
TGTCACTTTATGAAATTGAAAAAAAATTCAGAAAAAAGATACTCAGATGATGGCAGCACTGGCTGTGTAAGTGGCAGCCCAAACTCTATAGTTTCTGATCCAACGGTGCCAGGATTTGTTTCCCCTGAAACCAGGACTCTGTATGGCATGAACTGTTTGAGGATACTGTTCAAGACAGGATAATCCAAAATCACTTTTGAAGTCTCCATGACCAACTATCACATATACGCACTGAGAAGTGGTGGAAGGATGGGGGATCTTGTAGGACTTCCTGGAGGAAGTTACACTTGAA
>NW_006325008.1:0-292 GCF_000327345.1 Myotis davidii
AAATAAGCAAATTAAAGTAAGTAAAATACATTGCCCACTTGTTAGTCTGGCTCACTCAAAAATAAGGTCCTGCTATGTGCTTAAGATAAAATTGCCCTAATGTTGTAACAAACATAATTTGTAAACAAGTGACATTTTTCAACATTCCCTTGTATACGACAGATATAAATGCATTGATAAGAGTGAAGTTACCTTGAACAACTAAAATGTAGGTGTGCCTGTAACACTCAAGGCCATGCAGAGCAGAAAAAAATCCTCTCCGGTGGTTGGCAAACTGCGGCTCACGAGCCAC
>NW_006325009.1:0-292 GCF_000327345.1 Myotis davidii
TGAGTGCTCAGGTGTCAACCATATTTTCCCCAATAAGCATTGTTATTTAGAATACAATTTTTCAGAGTACTAAGATTTGCTGGAATTTATGTTTGGTGTTACAGCAAAAATAAATATACAAATGTGAGAATAAGAAACAAAGGAGGGGCAATCTGAAGGCAATGGTGTCAACAGAACACACTGGTTTTGAAAAAAACCATCTCCAGAAATTATAGAGCCTGGCAGGTGTGGCTCGGTGGTTGATCATCAAGCCAAGAACCAAGGGGTCACTGCTTCCAGTCCTAGTCAGGTC
>NW_006325010.1:0-292 GCF_000327345.1 Myotis davidii
AACTATTTAGTTTTCTATATGAGGCCTAATATATTTAATTACAGTTTTCCAGGTGTTTGAAGGAAACCTCTATTTATTTCCTTCCAGAGTAATTTCCAGGCCATGCTTAAAGAATTTCAATTAAAAAGAATCTTCGTTTTTCTTTTATACCAAGCAACAGATATGGTTGCTTTTTGAATGTTCTAAAAATGAAGATTTTATATGAGGTGCCCCAGTGTCCCCTTCCTGGGAACATCCCATGAGACTGCTGGGTTGGGTCTCCCCTCTTTGACAGCCTGTCCACAGATAGATG
>NW_006325011.1:0-292 GCF_000327345.1 Myotis davidii
ATGTGCTGTAAATGTTAATTATTAACTATCCTGCACCCACCAATGTAAAATGTATGTGTTTTTCCATTTTGCCTTTTATCTAACCCTAGAGATTTCCCCTCTATGCTTTCTCCCCCACCTTAATCTATCGCCTGTTAATTCATGGACCCTCCTTATGTCTCCCTCTTTATTCTTATGTATAAAGTAAGCTGCAAAAACGGCCATTCCCTGGAGCATTTTCGTAATCCATTTTGATTTTGCTTCCTTGCATATGTTATCAATTTAGCTCAAATAAACTCCTAAAAATTCTCTA
>NW_006325012.1:0-292 GCF_000327345.1 Myotis davidii
AATTCCAAGTCAGGGCACATGCCTGGGTTGTGGCCCCAATGTGAGCCGGTGATCGCCATCAGAAAGAGGGGTCGCCCGCTGGCCTCCAGCTGGCGATCGCCATGTGATGGGGGGTGGGAGGGGGCGGTAGGGCCGGGGCGCAGGCCAGGTGGAAACTGCGGACCCCCCACTATGGCGATTGGAGGGCAGGAGGGCGGGGGCGCAGGCCAGGCGGCAACCTGGGTCCCACCATCACAATTGGAGGGCCGGAGGGCCGGGGTGCAGGCCAGGTCGGAACCGGGTCCCACCATGG
>NW_006325013.1:0-292 GCF_000327345.1 Myotis davidii
CGCGACCCACAGGTTGAGAACCACTGTTTTAAGTAAATACTCCTCCCTGTGCAGAAGTGGAGCTCAATTTCTGCCCCCACATCGCCACTGGATTGTGGGACAGGCTTAGTGACTTGCTTCCAAGTGTGCAGTGCAGTGTAGAGAGCAGGGAAAAGTAAGTGTGCAGTGGAGAAACCTGGCAAGCCGTGCCGGCCAGGTGCTGAGGGTTAACATAGTCAGTGATGAATTATGGTGATAGCATGCCAGGGCGTAGGGAGGGCACTTCGCTCCTGTGGTCTTCCTCCCCCAAACC
>NW_006325014.1:0-292 GCF_000327345.1 Myotis davidii
AAAAACTCAATAAAATATTTTTTTTTAAAAAAGGCACAATTTGAAAAGATATCAACAAATCACCATTCCCTCCAAAAAATTGTTTGATTGCTTTCTACAAGACAGGTGTGTGGTCCTCGTGAGATTCTCCAGACAGGAGGATAGAGCAAACCTGAAGTATTTTGAAGCTTATCTAAAAAGTATGATTCCAGTCAATATACTTGGAGTAAGTACTATACGTCCTCACTACTCACATAAGGACATTTCTCACTCATGGCAATGAAACAGTTTTTTCTCAGATTCGTCAGATTAA
>NW_006325015.1:0-292 GCF_000327345.1 Myotis davidii
GACAAATTCCTAGAAACATACAATCTTCCAAAAAATGAATCAGGAAGAATCAGAAAACCTGAGTAGATTAATAAAAACTAATGAAATTGAAGCAGTGATAGTAAAACTCCCAGCAAACAGAAGTCTGGACTGGATGGCTTCATAGCCGGATTTTATCAAACATTCAAAGAAGAGCTAGCACCTACACTCCTCAAACTTTTCCCAATATTCCAAGAGGAAGGAGCACTTCCAAGCTCTTTTCATAAGGCCAGACTTACCTTAATTCCAAAACCAGATACAGACACTACAAAGA
>NW_006325016.1:0-292 GCF_000327345.1 Myotis davidii
GGAAAGGAGGAGATCTGTGATACTTTCAACAATAAATTTTAAAAATTAAAAAAGTTTTCAAATCATTAGACTTGATCAGATAATATTCCCCAGACATACCATGTAGGAAAGTTTGACTGAAATAATTAAGAACACAGGCTAAAGAGCAGGGATGCCTGGGTTCAAGTCCTGGCTCTGTTACTTACAAGTTCTGTAACCCTGGGCAACTTAAGCTCTCTGCACCTTAGTTTCCTCATCTGTCAGATAGGAGTACCAATCAGATGGGGTGATTGTAAGGCCAAAATAAGTTTGT
>NW_006325017.1:0-292 GCF_000327345.1 Myotis davidii
TTATTTCTGAAGTTTCAATGAGAAAAAAATGAACTAACCAAAGAAAGAAGTTAAACTATGACAAGAAGCTAGATGTTACGAGTCCCTGCTATTCCTCCCCCCCCTCTCCGTTTTCACATCAAGTCTTCTCAATACCTTAAAGAGAACCGAGAATTTTTAGAATAAGAAAACAGACTTAGAACTGAAATTCACATAAAGAGGAAAAATATCAATGGCAAATGATCCTCTGGATAGCAAATGCTGTTTTATTTTCTCTTATAAAGATTAAAAACAGACTGACAGCTGTCAGAGG
>NW_006325018.1:0-292 GCF_000327345.1 Myotis davidii
GTGTGACTGTAGTCACACCGCCTGGATCCGGTCTCGGCTCCACCTCGTATTCAGGGACCCCAGGCATGAGAAACCTTAATTTCTTTATCTGCAAAGCAGCCGAGTGACATTGGACTGGAGGAGGATTAATTTGCAAAAGTGCCTGCTTAGCACACAACCTGCTTTAGAATAAGTGCTCAGTAAAAATTGCTTGCATTAATATTAGTAGTAGGTAATGTCTGAGCATTTATGATAGGGGTGGGGAACCTTTTTGTCTGCCAAAGGCCATTTGGATATATATATATATATATAA
>NW_006325019.1:0-292 GCF_000327345.1 Myotis davidii
AAAAGTTTCACCAGTAATCGTTCTTTCCCCACCAAAAATGCGAAGCTAAGATAATTAGAAGAGTGCAAGAAAGTTAAAAATATATTCTTTTCTATTATATCTTTTGTCCTTTATCCCTCACTTTTAGAGTTTTTGGTATACTTTGGACATTAATATTTTTGTAATATACGTCTTAATATTTTCACCTAATTTGTCAGTTATCTTTGACTTTACTTATGCTGTTATTGTTATGTAAATGTTTTGTTTAGTTGTTTTATAATAAGAAAATAACTTCCTTTTCCCACTTCTAGGA
>NW_006325020.1:0-292 GCF_000327345.1 Myotis davidii
GTAGCGAGTTGCTTCGAATCTGCTCCAGAGTTTCCGCATCCAACTTTTCTTGCATGCTCAACTTTACGATGCCTCCAATATAGACTGAAAGCTTGGCCTCCAATCGAAGCCCGTCAGCCTGGCGAAGAATGTCGAAATTCAAAACCTTTGCTGGGCTGGTGGATCCTTTACTGCACAGGCGACTGAACTTCCTTCTCTCTGTCGTAGCTTCCCCTGAAGGTTCCTCAGAAGACTTTCCTTCGTCCGCACCTACCTCCTTGTTTTTCTGCCCCTCTTTTTCTTCCTCAGACGT
>NW_006325021.1:0-292 GCF_000327345.1 Myotis davidii
ACCTTTGCCATGTTCTGTTGGTTAGAAGCAAGTTATAGGTCCATCCACACTCAAGGGAAGAAATTACACAAGGTGTGGATCATTGCAACCAAACTTATAGTATGGCCAGCATAGTAGGGCCTGGCACTGTGCTATCACAAAGTAGATATTGAAATAGTAACTGCCAAATGAATGAGTCATTCAATGAATGGGTACGATATGTGGAGACTACCCTACAGAAATATGCAGAAAATCCCTTACTTTAGCATAAGATAATACATTAGTTTGTTTCACTATAATCATGATTTTTTTT
>NW_006325022.1:0-291 GCF_000327345.1 Myotis davidii
CACACCACAACCATCATATGCCTGAGTTATTCCAGTATCTTTCTACATGGTCTCCCTGGATTAATCCTTGTCCAAGTGCTACTCATTAGGACATTTTGCTAATGTCACTTCTTTCAGACTGGGCATATAAGGAATCTCCTCTTCTTCCCACTTAAACTATTATTTTGATCATGTGATCTTCTTGGCCACTGAAATGTATCAGAATGTATTCTTTCTGGATAGTAGCTTTAAGAAGGAGTGATGTTCCAAAAAAAGACCCCAAATAGCTGCAGCAAATTTGAGAAAGAAAAA
>NW_006325023.1:0-292 GCF_000327345.1 Myotis davidii
TAGCTGTTTTGGAACCTCATGCTTCCAGGAACTCGCAGGTATCCTTGTTTCGCGATCTCAAGTTGCGACAAGTCATCGTTGAAGGTTTCTTTTGTCGATGAGTATCTTCTCGACTCTTCAAGGAAAGAACAAAGCAACGGCATCATCATCATCATCCTCCCGCGCACCATCATCCTCGCCCTACTTGAACCTTCCCCTCTTCTATCATTTCCGATTCTGTCTTTCTATTTGTGGTTGATACTTCTCCATTCAGGCAGGGCGAGTGGGTAGCCTTCAGCAAAATAATTCCACT
>NW_006325024.1:0-292 GCF_000327345.1 Myotis davidii
TATAGATGATTTTCTTCATTAGCCCATTGATATGATGAGTTACATTAATTGATTTTGGAATATTGAACCAGCCTTGTATATTGTCCAATGTTTTTAAAAGCCTTCTATGTGTTGGTGACTCCCAATATCTCTAGCCTAGTCTTGTTCCCCCTATGTCAGTCATCTAACATTTCCTAAATTAACTCTAGATCTTTGTTAATAAAAATGTTTCCTGTACTCTTTCTCATCTCAATAATTATAAACCCTATTCTTCTATTGCCTCTTCTACTGTAGAAATAACTACAGTTCTTGG
>NW_006325025.1:0-292 GCF_000327345.1 Myotis davidii
AGTGGAAAGGGTAATTAAAAATGGTCCTGCAGCTTTAATAACTCAATGAAGGAATGTTTAATATGTCATAGTCATAGGCGCAGGCTTTTATCTGTCTAATGTTCCTATTGAATAAAAGCCTTCGTGATGAAGTGCCTCTCGGTACTTGTAGTTTTTATCATTATTGTAAACGAACACTGTGGTCTTCTATACTAGGCTCCACCGGATCCGCATAACTGACCAGCTCCGTCTTTTTTTTCCTTTTTCTTTCCGATCACAGCGATTGAACAGGAGAAGCAAGCAGGCGAATCGT
>NW_006325026.1:0-292 GCF_000327345.1 Myotis davidii
ATAACTTTGTGAAAATTGATAAGAGTAATAAAAAAATGTTACCGGAATCTATTCAATTTTATAACAGCACAAAATTTGGAGTTGATATGGCGGATCAAATGGCCAGAAAATACACAGTAAAAGCTAGTTCTCGTAGATGGCCCCTCCAAATATTTTTCAATATTTTAGATTTGGCTGCTATAAATGCTTGGATCCTTTACAAAGAAACGACAGGAATACAAATACAACGAAAAGAGTTCTTGTTTCAATTAGCAGAACAGCTTTCCACCGAATACAGAGCTGCAAGACAGAA
>NW_006325027.1:0-292 GCF_000327345.1 Myotis davidii
AACCACAGTGGCAAATACAACATCAAAGTCATCTAGAAGCTCTCTTGAATTCATAGTAGCTTTGTGTCATCTATTTTCACAATAAACAGACATAAAAATAACTACTATGTGGAAAGGGAACTGTGGATTACTGACTTTAGAAATGTCCTTAATCTCGGAAAAAGTTGAGAACCACTCAAAGCAGATAATGATGAAGTGACGCTAGCTTGCAGGGAAGCGCTGAGGTCTGAGATCAGGAGCCAGGCCTGCTTCCCCTAAAGCAGTGGTTCCCAACCTTCCTAACGCCGCGACC
>NW_006325028.1:0-292 GCF_000327345.1 Myotis davidii
GGAATGTAAACATCCCAGCCATTTTGTCTCACACTCTCCCAACTGGCAGCTGGGCCTCACTTGGAATGTATTTTCAATAAACCCATTCTTCTTTACTTTTATGTTCATTGACCTTAAAAATATTTTCTGCATCGAAGAAAAGAACTGAGGTCCCAGCAGATAAATCCAATTGGTAACAGTGGGAACTTCCAGGACTTACCTGCTCTGCTCTGAGAGATATTATCATCTCAGGGTTCTGGACTTTATTGCTATAGACCGCTTGTTACCAGTTGAATTTTGGTTTTGAGAACTA
>NW_006325029.1:0-292 GCF_000327345.1 Myotis davidii
GGCTATTAGTAAAGTTTGCTGTGTGGATTTCATTTACATGAGAGGGGATAGGTCGAAACCCTTTCATTGTTCAAGGGTCAACTATATTAGCAAATTGAACTCAGTAATCTCCAAAAAGGGTAATAATACATCATGACCAAGTCTGGTTTATCCTGGGGATAAGGGCTTGTTCAACAGTGTTACAGAAATTAACAAACTGGTTCTAAATGGAAGAGTAAGGGACCCAGAATAGCCAAAATAATCTTGAAAAAGAAGAATGCAGATCTCACTTATATGTGGAATCTAATGAACA
>NW_006325030.1:0-292 GCF_000327345.1 Myotis davidii
TCATCTGTACAATGGTTATACTAATTATAGCTACTATGATTCCATATTTACAAAGTCGCAAAATATTCTTAGTGCCAAAACATATTCATGCGTGTAATCCTCAAAAGCCATGAGAGTTGTGGTGAGAGTTAAAAGAGGAGCTCTTGGCACGTGAAAATGTCATAACTAGTCATTACGGTTATTATGAGCATTATCTTGACCTGATTATGAGCCTCCACAATGAATAAACCAGGACTGAATCTCAGGACACAGGACACAGGCTGTGAGCACCAAGAGTTCCCATATGTTAAAG
>NW_006325031.1:0-292 GCF_000327345.1 Myotis davidii
GGATTTTGATTTGTGAGCAACAAAGGAGAACAACAAGAATGCCTGCCCCACTGCAGGCCCAGTGGTTTGAGGGGTGTGGGATGGGGACCAGCCATCTCTTGAGCGGGCTGCAGGAAGCACTGCATAGAGGGGCCACCATTTAACCCCTTTTTATCCAGCCTCCCAATGCCTCCCGATGCCCCCATTGCCAAGCACGCACACCCTCCCACGCACACTGGATCGGGGCTGGCCCTGCATGACCAATAGAATGTGGCAGAGAAAACACTCCATGACCCTGGGACAAAGCATCAAA
>NW_006325032.1:0-292 GCF_000327345.1 Myotis davidii
GTGTAAAATGGATGATGATGAAGAAATGAAAAATCAGTGTTTTGGTGGAGAGTACATGGGAGAAGTATTTGATCATATGATGAAGCGCATATCATACAGGCAGCAGAAAAGGTGGTGGAATGCTTATATACTTTTTTATGAACGAATGGACATAATAGACCAAGATGGTGGGATGATAAGACACATATCAGATCTAAATATCACAAGACACCATCAGATTATGTCACCAGCCATTGAGAGAAGTGTATGGAAACAAAATGTGCAGTTCATGCATAACCGAATGCAGTACAGT
>NW_006325033.1:0-292 GCF_000327345.1 Myotis davidii
TGCATATTACCCTTTTATTATATAGAATATTGTGCATTAGCCAAAACCTGGTGTATTCACTGGCACTTAATATAACCACAGAAACAAATTATCAAGACATTTTATCACATAATCAGATGCTTTGGTTCTTAAACTTCTTTTTATTTCCAAATAAAATATCGGAGTAGTTTGAGGGTTGCGCTGCATGAGAATAAATCCGGTATTTAAATGACTACATTAACAAAAAATGCTGTGGCTTTCGTTTGCTGCTTCGATAAGATTTACATCTTGTTCTTGCTGTCAGATGAATTCA
>NW_006325034.1:0-292 GCF_000327345.1 Myotis davidii
TGGGGAAGGGGGTCCCTGGTCTGTTCCCTGAAATCCTAGAAGCAGGAGACAGAGCCGGACCGCCGGGCGCACGAGGCCGGCCATGCTTTGCTGCAGTTTTCAAACCCGAGTCGCCGCCCCGGGTGAACTGGCCGCTTGCACCGGTGACTCTCCGCTTGGCTTCCCTGCAGGCTCTTACCGGGCCTGTCGTCACCGGCGGTGGGAAGACAGGGAGCTGGTTAAGGGGAAGGGAGGATGACAGCTAGGTGAGTCCCTCTAGCCCCCGAATTGACAGGCCCTGGGATCCTCCTCC
>NW_006325035.1:0-292 GCF_000327345.1 Myotis davidii
TTCATAGATTGATGCTCAACCACTAAGCCATGCAGGTCAGGTCGGTTGTTTATTTTTTATTTTGTTTCCCTTGCCTTTGGAATTCAAATTCACAAAAACACCACTGAGAGCATAAGTTTAGTGCTCATGATTCAATTGATAACAGACTCCTGGTGGGTAGGGTTGTCCAACAATCTCTCTCTAGTCCTCCAAAGCAGAAACAATTAGCCTCATGTATTCTGAACTTCTAGACTCTGTGTGAAAAATGTTCCTTTTCGGTTAGTATATCTGTCTCCAGAAAATCACCCAAGGG
>NW_006325036.1:0-292 GCF_000327345.1 Myotis davidii
TTTCATTAACAAGATAAGCAATGTTTTTAAGAACTATTTTCATATTTCTAATTTGAACAAGGAATATAATTCACTATACTGCATTTAAACAATAATATTCGGACCTGGTTATGTATATATTTTAGAAAATATCCTGATTTGGCTTACATATGAAAGAGAGAAGAAAAAATATTCACTAGTCATTACTAGAATGAAAAAGATATACAAAATTCCATGGTGGGAAAGATAATTAAATGCCTTTTGGGATCCTTTTTGAATCTTGGACCACATCAGTAATAAAAGTGGGGAAATT
>NW_006325037.1:0-292 GCF_000327345.1 Myotis davidii
GGTGGGTAATACTGCAGACACTTCCCAGCCATTGCCTGTCCAGTTCTTTCCTTTCCTTCACCACTGCCCTGGTGCGAGCACCACCCACTCCTGCCTGGATGACAGAAATGCCTAAGCGACCCCCTATTCCGATCTGACCCCAGCATCATCCCCAAAACACACACTCCGTTTACACAGCTCCCAGAGTGGCCTCTGGACTCAGGTTATGCCACTTCCAAAAGAAATCAAATGAATCCAGATGAAATCAAAACCCCTTCCCTGCAGAGTTCCCAGGATGGGCCCTCCCCAATAA
>NW_006325038.1:0-292 GCF_000327345.1 Myotis davidii
TTACATTCATGAGGCTTCTTTCCATCATGACTTATTTTATGTTTTACAAGAGCGTATCGATAACTGAAGGTTTTCCCACATTGCTTACATTCATACAGTTTCCGAGGAATATGCGTTCTTTCATGATTTCTAAGGAAAGCTTTCCCACTGGTACTGCCTTCATGTCTCCGAATATATCGGTGATACTTGAAAGCTTTCGTAGGTTCCTTACATTTATAAGGGCTTTCTTCATATTCCTGACAGAGGTATAGTTTGGGTACAATGTGAGAGCTCAGGTGGTTATTCAAGGATA
>NW_006325039.1:0-292 GCF_000327345.1 Myotis davidii
CTCTCTAAAAAATCAATGGAAAAAATATGCTCACTCCTCGGTAAGGATTAAAAAAAAAAGAATTATTATAAAACTACAAAAATAGATAGTGAAGTATAGCTGTAAGGATAGACAAATAGGTCAATTGAAGAGAATAATCCAGAAATAGTCATTTGATTGTCAATAAAGGCACTTAAAACAATTAACAGGAAAAAATAATGCTGAAATAATTAAATAAATGGAAGTTAAAATAAATAAATAATCCAGCCTGAACTTCTATATCAACTATACACAAAAACTAGTTCAAGCCTAG
>NW_006325040.1:0-292 GCF_000327345.1 Myotis davidii
CTTTCCTTCTGTCCTTTGTACATAGTTGTATCTTTCGCAGAGAGAGGGGCATGCATGTATCTATGTATAGATGAGTTTGATGGGATGTACAAACATGTGCTCCAGAGACTGTTCTTAACCTGCTATGACCCTCACAGAATGTTTTATCTGCCTAATGTTGATGCGACGCTCTATCTAAATCACTTAAAGGATATTCACTATAGTCACTGAATGGTGCCCCAAATCCTTCATTTTCTTTCTGCTTTCAAGAAGTGTCAGGCTGACTGTAGAGCTAAGGCTGCAATTCAGTAAA
>NW_006325041.1:0-292 GCF_000327345.1 Myotis davidii
CCGCGGTTTGCCGAACCACTGGTCTAGGCCCTTACTGTGCTAGGTTAATGTGCCTACTGTGTGCTCCATTACGGTCTCATTCATAAACACCTCCCAGCTCACACTGTGCTGCACTGCGATTGCTTTGTTATCTCTCATCCTACTGGACTCTGCGGTCCTTAGGAGAACGGGTGTTGTGTATTTTATTCTATTCCTTTGTTACTGTTGATGAGGTTGTGGGTTTTTTTTTAACTCATAAAAAACATGAGCAGTACGAAAGTTCCTTGAGGTTCTATGTCACAGATCTAATTTA
>NW_006325042.1:0-292 GCF_000327345.1 Myotis davidii
TTTAAGGGGTAGAGAACTGAAATTCCTTGTAGTGTTACATTTCTTTTGGAAGGGTTAAGGTCCTAGATTTGGCTTCTCCAACTATTACCATGTTTTTGTTTATCCAAGTAATGAAATCCTTGTAAGTTTTTCTTCTCTTTTGCCACCCTCCCTCCCTGCCTCCCTTCCTTCTTCCATATGTAATAGGTAATAGACAACTTACTGTAAACAATGTAAAGTAGTATATGTAATCGATACTGTATCATCTTTACAATAAACTACTTTCATATATATAGTAGTTTATAGAGACAGT
>NW_006325043.1:0-292 GCF_000327345.1 Myotis davidii
ACGCTGACATGGTGACACAGTGTTCTTGTTTCCGCGTTTCCGATGAGAAAACTAAGGTCGAGGGAGAAGAACCGACTCGCCCAAAGCAGCGCTGCCAGTAAAGAAGCCAGCGCTGGCCAAAGAAAACTAAGAGCGAACATCTAGTTCCCGCACCTTTACGAGGCGTCAGGCATTGTTCGAAGGCCTTCACGGGCGTTATTTCATTTAGTCCTTACAACCACCTGTTATCACGTCCCACAAATAACAAAACTGAGGCACGGGATGGATAAGAAACGTAGACAAGCCGAACCGG
>NW_006325044.1:0-292 GCF_000327345.1 Myotis davidii
GGAGAGGCTTTAGTGAGCAGCTCTGGAGCTCTGGAGAGGCAAAGCACCTGGGTCCTCCCTCCCAAGGGCTCTGAAGGGTGGAGATTTTAGAGGCGGCCCCAGGGGAGGATCGCTATAGAACATCCATCAGCCTCCCAGGGTAACAGTCTCCAATGATGGCCACCGAGAAGCGGCTCATTAGTCAATGCAGCTGGTCCTGCTGTCGCTGTGGCATCGCTTATTGTTTTGTTGCTTGTCTGGGCCAGGAGCTGAAACACACCTGAGGCCTAAATGTGATCCTAGAGCAGCGGTT
>NW_006325045.1:0-292 GCF_000327345.1 Myotis davidii
GTCAGGGTCAGGGCTCAACGCAGTGTCAGCATCGCCATCGCCACCACCCTCGTCTGCAAACTCCTAGTTCAGGGCCTTTCCCCTGGCCCCAGGTCAGCGCCCAGGCCTGGCTAGCAGGTTGGAGCCGATGCAGTTCACACCTGGTGCCGGCGGGCCCTTGGACATTGCCCGGGAAGCCCTCGGCCCAGGGCCGGATTGTACGGGGGTGCCAACCCGCCCACCTTGGCTCTGCAGGCAGAAGATCCTGAAGGAGAAGGCAGTGCCCATGATTGAGGGCTACATGTTTGAGGAC
>NW_006325046.1:0-292 GCF_000327345.1 Myotis davidii
TTCGAGTTTCAAAGGTTTCATGGCATCATTGGAGAAACTCTCAGAACACAACACAAAGTGGCCGTGGATCCAACTCACTACCAGGTTCTTGAACAAATTCAAATTTCAAATAGTTTGAATCATATTTTCTTGACACTTCAAGTTTTTTCTTCTCTCCGCCTCCAGTTCCAATGTTCTTCCTAGTGGTGCCTGACGAGGACTGTGGAGACTCTGACTCATTGTTACAGTGAAGTACACCTATTACTATTGTTACTATTAGCATTAGTTACATTATCTTTTGTATTACTAAAGA
>NW_006325047.1:0-292 GCF_000327345.1 Myotis davidii
TTAGCATATTAGCTCTTTATAATATAGGATTATAGAAGCTCCTGAGTATCCCTATTTGACTCAAACCTTTAACTATTACACAGCACAGATAAACACGTATATAAATATTTCTCTCTTTTCTGTATCCACCACCGCTAGAGAGAGGTCTGGTTCCTGAGTAGGGGTGACCGGGGATTGAGAAAATGAAAGAGACAGAAACAAATACAGTAGGAAAAGCTGGGACTGGGTGGGACCACTGTCCTATGATGGAGAGATAGGAACCCAGAGCCAATACAGTGTGTTCATTTTATAC
>NW_006325048.1:0-292 GCF_000327345.1 Myotis davidii
CAACAGATATGAATGAAAGGGGCACCTCAGTCCTACCACCACAAGGAAATGAATTCATAAGATATGAGTAGACTTTATATCCATGAAAGGTAACATGGAAAAAGTAGGGCATTTAACGAGTCTTAGAGAAGCAATAGATTAGAGCAGCAATTTTCAACCTTTTTCATTTGATGGCATACACAAATGAATTACTAAAATTCTGCATCATGCCAAAAACTATCATTTCTTTGTACAAATATGACAAAAATATAGGTCTAACTTTGATTCATTCACACCAGACAACTATTGTTGT
>NW_006325049.1:0-292 GCF_000327345.1 Myotis davidii
GGGCACAAATACCTTCATAAACTACTTGGACATAGATATTGACAGATACTAAGACCTGGGAGAAAGTGGAAGCTAATATGCATAAGACAAAAAGTAAAAAAAATGGTGCCTGCGCTCCTGATTGGAGAAGGACAGTAACAGGTGAGGAGACATGTGAGGAGAAGTAAGAGGGAAAAAAGGGTGGAGAGAAATTGAACTAGATGGGAAATGACAGCAAATCTTCCTACTATATAAAGGCTGAAGACTATTTTAAGAATGGTGCAAACTTCTGCCCTATTTGAATAATATACTG
>NW_006325050.1:0-292 GCF_000327345.1 Myotis davidii
ACCAAGATGATGATGTTATGTAGGCAAACAGTATATTTTGCCACATTTTACACCGTGGAAGTCCCTTTGTAATAAAGAAAGCATCGCAAATGTCAAAGAATTGAATTACAGCTCTTTGCCATTGTCAGTTCTAGGAAGGGTTCACACACAAAAGCAACCTAAATGGAGCGTTAATGAGATTATGTTGCTCCTCTTAAGCATCTCTCTGTCAGGTTTGGAAGTTGATTTCTTTTCCTCTGGTCAGAGTGGCCTCAAAATAATAGGTTTCAGACAAGAAAACAACTTTTTTTTT
>NW_006325051.1:0-292 GCF_000327345.1 Myotis davidii
CACACACACACACACTTATACACATATACACAAATGTATATGTAATATACATATCATATACATACATTCATACATTTACACACACAAACATACACACATATGCACACATACACTTATAAATAGGGACACATACACATAATTACACATAAACACATGCACACACAGGGCACACATACACATACATACACACATACACATATGCACACATCTGCATGCAAGCAATATACACACATAAACATGTACACTCATGACACACACCCACTACATCACAATATATAAACACTTAGAGGTT
>NW_006325052.1:0-292 GCF_000327345.1 Myotis davidii
CAGAGATATTGTTGGAAAATATCTTCTCCCACTAGGCTGGTTGCCCTTTTGTTTTGTGGATGGTTGCTTTCACTGTGCAGACGCCTTTGAGTTTGGTGTAGTCCCATTCATTTATTTTTACTTCCTTTGCCTTTGGGGACTGATCCACTTTATTACTCATTGCTCTAAATGGTAAAACAAGATGCACTATGTTTGGGCACAAACTTTTTCTCCAAGGAAATATTAAATATCTTTTTCAGCTCTTCCTCTACTTCTTCCACATTCAGTGTCTTAAACTCCACCAGATCCATAT
>NW_006325053.1:0-292 GCF_000327345.1 Myotis davidii
GCGGTAACATGTTTAGTAACATTATATAAATTTCAGTTGTGCACGTTTATAGTACAATATAGCACACTGCGTTATGTGCGCACCAGGAAAGTGTGGTCTCCTCTGTCTTCTTCAAGGCCGTCCTTACCCTTTCCTTTTCCTTTTCTTGTAACCACCATGATTTTGTCTGCATAGAGGAGATTTTGTCCATTTGTTTCTTTTGTGCGTAGTTTTATATTCCATAGATGAGGACAAAATAGAATGTGCCACTTTATCTTCTTGATTAATGAAATCCGCACCCAGAATTCGCTGT
>NW_006325054.1:0-292 GCF_000327345.1 Myotis davidii
AGAGAGAGAGAAAGTGATTGTGGTTTCCAAAACAATAGACTTTTGGCCACATTTCGTTGGCAATTTAGGTCAACACGCATTGTTTTGGCCAAGAGCCACTGCAAAGCTAACAGACCAGAGAGTTGGCATAGTGTGCTGGTGTGATCCTGGGTTAAGTTCACAAGAATAAAATACAATACAGAGAACATTTCTTTCTGTTTCAACTGCGATAATTCATTATTATTGTAAAAAAACAGTCTTTAAATATATTTTCTTGCTTTATGAGTTTAAAATTAACGTGTGTAGTTTTTTT
>NW_006325055.1:0-292 GCF_000327345.1 Myotis davidii
ATCAATAAAGAAATATATATTTTTTTAAAAAGTAATTATAATTTTTAAGAAGATACCATTTTACTTTTTAAAGTTGTTTGATTACTTAAAAGCCCAGTTAAAAAACTGGCAGTCAATACAGTTTTATTGATGAGGAAATTTATCCGTAAAGAACTAATCTAACAAATTAAGTAATAACATAATAGAATTTGGAGTTGGAAGGAATCTTACTTTACATCTTGTCAAAGTCCCTTATGTTATGTATGAAGAGAGTTCGATCTAGAGAGAGAAGTGACTTGTTCAAGGTCAAAAA
>NW_006325056.1:0-292 GCF_000327345.1 Myotis davidii
AACCAAAGGCATCTTTCAGTTTGTATCAAAAAAAAATTGCCCAACTTTGGGGCAAAAGAAAAGGCCGTGACTTCCCAGAAAATGGCCAGAGCACTGAGGAATTACTGAGAACTGGGGAAATCACCAAAATCCAGAGGAACTAAGTTACCAATTCAATGACCATTCTCTAAAGACTCTCTCCATCTTATTTCTTGGAAAAAGAGATCTTCTACTCACAGTATGTTCAACCTGATCAAGGATATCTAAGTTTACTAGTAAGTAGCTGGAATGCAAATTGTAACTATACATATGC
>NW_006325057.1:0-292 GCF_000327345.1 Myotis davidii
CTTGACTGGAATCAAACCTGGGGCCCTTCAGTCGGCAGGCCGAAGCTCTATTCACCTAGCCAAACTAGCTAGGGCTGCATAAATATTTTTTAGATTTACAGAAAAATTGCAAAGATAGTACAGAGTCCGAAATACCCCACATTAGGTTTCCCCTATTATTATCTCACATTAGTATGGTACATTTGTATTTTTAATTAACCGGTATTGATACATTATAATTAACTAAAGTTCATATTTTAGTCAAATTTCCTTAGTATTTTTTAATTCATATTTATTGAAGAGAGGGGAGGGG
>NW_006325058.1:0-292 GCF_000327345.1 Myotis davidii
CCTTTTCCTGGGATAACAATTTTCTGTGGTAGCCATGCCCCACAGGAAATACTGTAGAAAATACTGCCTTCTTCAGTAACTTATCCCATAGATCTTCCTCTTCTGTCTCCGCATTTCTGTTTATGCATTATAACAAAATTTTCACCTGCTTCTCATCCTATCCCCACACTAGGTCATCGAAAAACCAAAGCTTTTATCACGCATGGTGGAATAAATGGGATCTATGAAGGTATCTATCATGGGATCCCTATGGTGGGAATTCCCATGTTTGCTGATCAGCATGATAACATTG
>NW_006325059.1:0-292 GCF_000327345.1 Myotis davidii
GTTAAGCGCTGAGGATCCTCTGAAAAGGGAGGGCGATTAATCTTACAGTTATACAAGTCCACGGAAGAAAAAGGCCAATACTGGACAGGCTGAAGAGGTGCCAGTCCCCCTTCCGTCGCCACCGGCGAGGGCACATAAGCTCTCAAGAGAAGGGCGACGGTGGTATCGGGGGACTGCCAGCAGTCACGACTCCTGGTGCCATGCACCAGTCCTAACAGAGGCTCAGCTGTGTGAACGGGAGCGGAAGGGGCTCCCGGAACGGGAGGGGCAGCTACAGGGGCCGGCGACACCT
>NW_006325060.1:0-292 GCF_000327345.1 Myotis davidii
CAATTGGTGGTGGGGCCCCATCAGGGGTGGGTCCAGCCTGGGGGAGGGGCTGCATGAGTTTGGCCGGCCAGCCCTGCCCCTGATCTGGCGGTTTGCTGGCTGGAGTGGGCATCATAGTGACTGGTCATTCCAGTCACTGGTTTTTTACATATATAGATCCCTAGATTTCAGTGCTTGAAATATATTGAGTATATAATAAATATTTTTTACAGATCTATGGATTGAGTTGTACAATAGTAAATATACAATTAGAGATTAAAGGCATTAGCAACCACATTTAAATATAGAAAAC
>NW_006325061.1:0-292 GCF_000327345.1 Myotis davidii
GGGACCTCTGTGTGGCGAGTGTGAATGAGCATGTGAGTGTGGGAGGAGCCTGGGGCTCAATGGCTCCCAACAGTCAGTTCTTGAAGAGTCAGTTCTCGAAGGTAGGACTGTGTGAGGCTGTGCAGTTCCTCCAGGGCATAGTCCTCAGGCATGGGGAGCCGGCCAATGTGGGGAGCCAAAAGGCGCAAAGGTACACGCTGAAGATCTGGCATAGAGTCAGAGGTTGCATCAGGGGCATGCTGAAGGCTCAGTACCACCCGCAAAAGGTTGGCTAGACGTTTGGCCATGTCTG
>NW_006325062.1:0-292 GCF_000327345.1 Myotis davidii
TTATGAATGAGGATATATGTATGAAGAGTTCTTATAAGTCTGTTTTCTTGTGTCTCTCAACCTCCTGCCATTCTATATTGTCAGTGTGTAGGGATCACGCCAGGGTGACAATGTAATGTTCCTTATACATTCACATTGCTTGGCTAAAATTGTATGGTTGGTTTTAGTAAAATATTTGAATTTGCTTAAAACCCCTTTAAGCCTAGTTAGTAATGTGTAATGATAAGTAATCATGATGATAATAAGTGGTGATGATGTTGATGGTAATGACTGAGGTGGTTTTGGTGGTGGT
>NW_006325063.1:0-292 GCF_000327345.1 Myotis davidii
CACACACTGACTAAAAACTCTGAAGTTTACTACAGAAAAAACTTTAGGTTATTAATGAGGCTATGACTTCACTGATAAAAACCATTAAACAAAACCAAGAGACTGGTCTGGTACCTTTTCAGGTCATAAGCAAACTACCTAGTTCAAGATTCTATCCTAGATAGAATCACTTGCTGTCTCTGTTTTTAACAATGTAAATGTTGCCCTGAATTGTGTGGCTCAGAGGTCAGAGCATCAGCCCACACAATGAAAGGTCACCAGTTCAATTCCCTGTCAAGGGCATGTACCTGGG
>NW_006325064.1:0-292 GCF_000327345.1 Myotis davidii
TAGCATATTATGCTTTTATTATTATAAATGTACAAGAATTCAGGAAAATAAATGTTAACTTGCAGGCAGAATAATATGCTTATGAAAAGGTGATAAGCAAATGGAAAGATAAATGAGCAAATGGTTGGGTGGACAGAGTACTGTACCAATATGGTTAAGATTTTTCTCTTATGAAAGGATTTGTAGGATTTCATAAAGGAAAAGAGGGAGGAGAGATGGAGGGGAGGGATGGAAGAAGAAACTACCCTGGAGAAAAATGTGAGTTTAAGAGGCAGAGCAGCATTGAGCAGAC
>NW_006325065.1:0-292 GCF_000327345.1 Myotis davidii
AGATAGAATCCTACTGGTCACACATGGATACTGTTGAGTCATGGATGGGGGTTTAGTTATTATATGGACCAACAACCTACTTTTGCTTATCTGGTTCTTAAATAACTCTTTACTATAGGAATTATTACATATGTCCCCATTTTTTCTCTATTAACCCCCTCCAGACCACTCCTTCACACACACACTCCCTGGTCCAAGGCCCTCTCCACCCCACTGTCTGAGTCCGTGGGTTATGCACATATGCATTCAAGATCTTCGGAATAACCTACTTTTGATTCAGAGCTTTCTGTTG
>NW_006325066.1:0-292 GCF_000327345.1 Myotis davidii
TCTGGGATGGAGGAGGTGCAGGCCCAGCTGGAGCAGGAGCTGCAGGTATGGACATAATGGCCCAAAGGAGGCCACACAGTGAAATGGGAGAGTGGTCAGTGTTTATGCTGCTCTGGGCCCCACTATGAGCCCAATTTGCCCCCAGATGCAAGAGGGGAATCTACAGGGGAAATCTTGAGTGATCCTGGAGGTGTGCAACCACATGGCCTTCCTCCTCGACTGAGAAAAGTGTATTGTGGAGGAAGAGTGTGTGATGGGTGATAGATGCAATCAAACTGAAGAAATAACTGGG
>NW_006325067.1:0-292 GCF_000327345.1 Myotis davidii
AAAATTTGTGCACTCGAGGGGGAAGGGGGGGGCGTCCCTCAGCCCGGCCTGGAAATTATTTCTAAATCCTTCCACGTAAATCCCATATTCTTCATCACAGGGGCACTGTTTATAGTTGTGTGTTTTGTGGGTTTTTTTTGGTCTATTTTATTTTTACGTGGCTTTGATTTGTCAATCTATTTTGTATCCTTTAAAAAAAAAACCAGCGCTTTTGTACGTATTTGAAGTCTTACGGAATATTTTACGACTGAAAATTTCACGCTCGACCGGTGTGGCTCAGGGGTTGAGCGTC
>NW_006325068.1:0-292 GCF_000327345.1 Myotis davidii
TAAAAAGGAAGGGGTTATTTTTGGCTCCTTAAAATCCCAACATTTAAGGTCATCTCTTTTTTTAGACAAGTACCTTTTACTTATTACCAGACTCACCCTGGCCAATATCAAGTTGCTCAGAGCAGTGGAGCTTACTCTCATTCATCTATTTCTCATTGATTACACACCTATTAAGTGCCAGATACTAGGAATACTAGATGGGTGAGATGTTATCCCCTTCCTCAAGACCCAATCATTCAGAGCTGTGAAGAGGAAGAAAAAAGACATGCTATAACCTGGTTGGTGTGTCTCA
>NW_006325069.1:0-292 GCF_000327345.1 Myotis davidii
AAACACTATAATTAGGTCATGTAGTTATTTAGTTACTTAGTCAACCACCACTAGTGAAGGAACTAGTATGGCACAAAAAGGATTAGAAGTATGGCACATGGAGGGGACAGCTTTGTATAGTGCAAAGAACAGGGATGTTATTTTTCAGGCTTTGAATTTCACTGTGGTGTTCTCAGCAACTCAGGGAGCCCAGTGTCCTGCTAGACACATACAAGAGATAAGAGAGACACCCTTGATTCCTGAGGCCATTGCAGTGTTGTCCCAAACAAACAGCAATGAGCAAGGGAACAAA
>NW_006325070.1:0-292 GCF_000327345.1 Myotis davidii
CAGCTGAACTATTAAGAAAGTTATATACTACAATAGCAAAAGAGAAGATGTTAAGATTGCTAAGAAAAAAAAGCTATTTAAATGATGCCTTGAAAAAAAAATTGGAGGTCAAGGGAGTGTGACTAAATCTGATATTTAAAGTGGCCTATGTCACTGAGATATTTTATGTATATGAATGAAGTTCCAAGTGTGGACTGGCTAAAATCCTAAAGCAGTAATTACCTTGGTTGTATAAAGCATGCAACGCAGGGTAATTGGTTTCTATTATAAACTAGAGGCCCAGTGCATGAAA
>NW_006325071.1:0-292 GCF_000327345.1 Myotis davidii
AGCCCGAGGCTGCTGTCCTAGGTGCTGATCCCTCAGGACCCGCGGCCCTGGGGACATTCATGCATTTGAAGGAGCAGCACCCCCCCACCCCCCTAGGAGGGCACGTCGCTCTGTGACTCCCAAGGGCTGATGGGATCGCCTCTCTGATGACGGTCAGCAGGGGCCGTGTGCCTCACGGGGCTGCAGCTGGGCCTTTCCGGGGGGCTCCGTGGCTGGCAGGCCTGTAACCGGCCCTCAGGGGGTGTCCTCATGTCCGGCGCCTGGTGGACAGGCCGGCCCCAGCGTCAGGGTC
>NW_006325072.1:0-292 GCF_000327345.1 Myotis davidii
TGGTGACGCACCAGCTGCAGGTGACCGGACGCCCGTGGGACGGGCTCCCCCGCCTAGACCCCCCTCGGGGGGCGTGTGGTGAAGAACTTGGCCCTCCTCTCCTTGCCGTGCGAAGGAGACAGGCTGGCGAACACCCAAACCCAAGTTCAGGGTCCCCTTCACCTTCCACAGGGCAGGGGGTCTGCCGGCCTCCCCTCTCCCCTGGACACTCATCCTTGGCGTTGGCCGCAGACACTGTCGCTATTCCTCCCTCCTCTTCTAGCTGAGCCTCACCCGCTTCCTGGTATAAGAA
>NW_006325073.1:0-292 GCF_000327345.1 Myotis davidii
GAATCATTGATCAGCTGCCTCTTGAATGCCCCCCACTGGGGATAGAACCCACAACCAGGAAATGTGGCCTTGACCAGAATTGGACCCAGGATACTTTAGTCCCCAGGTCAACACTTTAGCTATTTAGACAAACCTGCTAGGGCTCTCTGTCCTTTTAAATGCAGTGCCTTTGCTACACTAAAGCCAGAACACAACACAATTTGAGTTTTCAGTTTAGAATTGAAAGTTTCACTCTCTGAGACCAAACAGTTTAACAGCTGTGAGTAGACATTAGGCCAGGGGTCCTCAAACT
>NW_006325074.1:0-292 GCF_000327345.1 Myotis davidii
AATGGAAAATTCCAGAAATGAACAATTCATAAGCTTTAAATTAAGTGCTGTTCTGAGTAGCAAGACGAAACCTTGTGCTGTCTGCTCTGTCCTACTTAGGATGTGAATCATCCTTTTGTCTAGTGTGTTCATACTGTATACACTACCTGCCTGCCTGTCAGTCACACAGTAGTCTTCTAGGTTATCAGATCAACTATCACGATATCTTGGTGCTTTTGTTCAAGTAACCTATTCTACTTCATGGTTTCACAGTGCAAGGGTAGTGATGCTGGCAATTCGGATATGCCAAAGA
>NW_006325075.1:0-292 GCF_000327345.1 Myotis davidii
TGACACATGATTGATCCTGAGTTAATAAATGGTGAAATTTGGGGATGAGTACAAAAGGCTTACTATGCTATTCTCTTGACTTCTACATATGTGTAAAATTTTCCACAAAAGAAAATTCTCCTAAAAATGTACTTCATAGGTTTGTAATGAGTATTATAAGAAAACGAATAGAATGTTTATCACCACGGCTTACAGTCCCCATTGTTTTCTATTGTTATACTAGAGGCCTGATTCACAAAATCCATGCAAGGGGCTCGTCCCTGCTGCCACTGTGGCTGCCTCTGCCTCAGCC
>NW_006325076.1:0-292 GCF_000327345.1 Myotis davidii
ACTTATTTCACTTAGCATAATGTTCTCAAGGTGGATACCTTTCTGAATACAGCTTTCTCCACTTGCTCTTGGTTAGGTCTGAAGGCCATCATGTACATTGTAATAGCCACTTAAAACAATTCATGACCCTTGGGTTCTGAAGTCCTAGGGTCTTACTAGTACATAGCAATAGTTGCGAAGGTTAATACAGCCAGCCTGTATAAATAACGGAAAGCAGCTTATCCTTCATTCCTAGAAACTTCCTAGGGGAGAGTGTTCTCAGATTTTATACTATGGTTATCTCAACCTGCCC
>NW_006325077.1:0-292 GCF_000327345.1 Myotis davidii
TTAATATTTAACAAAGGAGACAAGAGCATACAAAAGATTAAAGGCAATCTCTTCAATAAATGATGTAGGGACAATTATACCGATACATACAAAAACTGAAACTAGACCACCGATTTGCACCATACTCACGGTTAAGCTCAACATGAATAAAAGACTTCAATATAAATTGCGAAAAAATAAAATTCCTAGGAGAAATCATAGGTAGTAAAATCTCAGACATGTCTCATAGTGATATTTTTGCCTATATATCTAGGACAAAGGAAACAAAGGAAAAATAAACAAATAGGACTAC
>NW_006325078.1:0-292 GCF_000327345.1 Myotis davidii
AATGTAATGCACTGGGCCTCTAGTAGTAAATATTAGTCTCCTTAACAAATGGTATTGGGAAAACTGAATAGTCATATGAAAAAGAATAAGGTTGAACCCTTAGCCTATATGCAGAAATTAACCAAAATGGAATAAGATCTAAATCTATAAAACTCCTGGAAGAAAACATAGGAAAAGCTTCATGATATTGAATTTAGTAGTGATCTCTTGGATATTACACCAAAAGAATGGAGAACAAAAGCAAAGATATACAAATGGGCCACATCAAACTAAAAACTTGTTCAGCAAAAAA
>NW_006325079.1:0-292 GCF_000327345.1 Myotis davidii
GTTGGCTGCTTACCTCACAGTTGCATCCTTTGCCTGAGAATTGCCCTGGGCTGAATGGGTGCTGCCTCATCTAACAGGTCATTCATTACTCCCTACTCTCAGAGGAGAGTCAGAGGTGAATAACTGATTGATCCAAGAGGGCAAAAGGCCAGCTCCTTTGTGTTAATGTTGAACCAACTCAGGCATCATTTCTGCTTTAAAGCCACACCCTCTTTTTATTGCTCCCAGCCTCGTTTGTTCCTTTTTCACAGTTCTTTTGATTCTCTTTTTTTAAAAAATATATTTTATTGAT
>NW_006325080.1:0-292 GCF_000327345.1 Myotis davidii
AAAATCAATAAAATATATTTTTAAAAAATCGGGAGACAAAGATACTATCCCCAAAGGAAAGAAATGGAAGAATAGCCAAAAAAGGAGCTACATGAAATGGAGGCAAGGCAGAGAAAAAATGCAGTAATGTTTATAAAGGTGCTCAGACATCTGAATGAGAACTAAAAGCAAATTAATCAGAATTATAAGGAGTTGAATGAGCAATACACCAACATGGATAAAAATCAAGAGGAAATAAAATGACGTAGAGGCAATAAATAACACCATGGAAGGTTTTAACAGTAGACTAGAA
>NW_006325081.1:0-292 GCF_000327345.1 Myotis davidii
TAGTCACTCTATTGGCTAGAAAGTAGATCAAGACATTTCGTTTAGAACACGGATATTGGAGAGCACTTAGAAACCTTTCAGTTGAAAAGCAAATAAGATATTGTAAAACAAAAAAGTTCCTCTGCTTAGAAGGATGTCATATTTGTTCATGTCACTGAAAATTTCACATGCCCTTACATCAGTCTTGATTTTATTTCTGTATTTCTTCATAAATTCTAAATAATTCAAGTTCCCACTAAATATTCCAGTCTTCATAAAGCCATAGTCAATTTTGCATTGTAGCATATGTAGC
>NW_006325082.1:0-292 GCF_000327345.1 Myotis davidii
ATTGTAATAAATATGTATGGTATCAGATGGGTAATAAACTTATTGGGGTGGTCACTTCATCTATATCATAAAAGGCCTGTGGGCCATAATGCAGAACAACCAAACAACCGATCACCAGGAGGTGCTGGTGCACCGGTTGGTCCCTTCCCCCAGGCCCATGCAGAGGCCTGGGGTCCTGCCCGCATAGTGGGTCTGGGTCTCGCAAAATTTCACGCGCTGGGCCTCTACTAAGGTAAATAAATGTCTCATCACTATGTTTTACCTGAAACTAATATAATATTGTGTGTCAACT
>NW_006325083.1:0-292 GCF_000327345.1 Myotis davidii
ATAAATATACATACAAATAGACATATATACCTACAAATAGAAATACACATACATACACAGATGGATTGAGATATACAGAAATGTAGAAAAATATAGATGTAGACAGATAAACTTATACAGAGATATACATGCATACAGTTTCCATTCCTCCAGTGCATTCCTCTGTTGGTTCGCTCTGTTCTCAGAAAGTCACGCCTTTTTCGAGCGGTACATTGCTCAAACCTCACCAACACGATTTCATCTCTGACTGCCTTATTTTCCTCTCATTCCCCTCCATCATTTCTCTGCTTAC
>NW_006325084.1:0-292 GCF_000327345.1 Myotis davidii
TTGAAAAAAATCCGCATTATTAACCGGTACACCCGGTATATGTTTAGTTCTGTGACATATGTTGTTCAACATTTTTCGTTGTCTTTCCAGAACTTATACCTTCTTCCCTATCTATCATATGTAAAATAACATTTACTCATATATGAATTATTACTGTTATTATTATTATGACTTCCTCACGAGTAGCCCAAAGCTCAGAGAATTTCAGTGTTTTTCTTTCATGAAGATCTTGAGAAACTCACTCCCCCATAGCCATTTTGAGGTAGGATCAGAAACCAGGCTTGAAGAGGGT
>NW_006325085.1:0-292 GCF_000327345.1 Myotis davidii
TGGCCCACAAAGCCTAAAATATTTACTATCTGATATAAAAAATTGTGAGCTCTCTCCTAAAGAAGAAGATTGGATGTTAAAGGGCAACTAGTATTATGCTTCTTCAGTCATTTAGATAGAACCTGGCTCAGGACTCATGTTAACTCAGAGATAAATTTCAGAATACTGAGAGAATGGGTTGCCTGCATTTCTTCGGCAATACTCCATAAATATTGCTTTGCACAACAAAACTTTTGATAGGAAGTGAATATCAGAAAGCTCTAGAGCAGTGGTTTTCAACCTTGGCTGCACA
>NW_006325086.1:0-292 GCF_000327345.1 Myotis davidii
CCAAGAAGTGATTCAATTTTATTACTCATATACCTACATTTATGTTTCAAACATATCTTTTTATTGAATAAGGCAATAGTTTATTCTTAAAGTTGCAACTTCAAAGACTCTTTGCTCTGTGTAGTGATTTCTACTAACAAAATTTAATAATACTATTAAAGGGAATTTTTATTTTGCAAATAAGGAAGAAAAATATGAACATACCTCTGAAATACAGCAAAAAATAGTTATTTTATAGAAAAGAAATTAAAAGATATTTGAAGAAAGAAATGCAGTTTTTAAAAAATAGCAT
>NW_006325087.1:0-292 GCF_000327345.1 Myotis davidii
TAGCATATTACCCTTTTATTAGTATAGATAGGTGTAGGAATAGAAAAATGGCCACTTTATTTTTTTCTTATGCTGATTAGTTTCTTCACTTACATTATACAAGCCATTTAAAAGCATATAGTATTCTTAGTATTTAAGGGAGAAAGAAGGGATAAAGAAGAAAAGGCAGGAAAAAAGAGTGACAGAGTGAAAGAAAAGGAAGACAAATGAGAAATCTAAATGTAATGGTACACTTCCAAGAAAAAGAGTCTATTCTTTATAATTGAATTTATTGGGGTGACATCTATATATA
>NW_006325088.1:0-292 GCF_000327345.1 Myotis davidii
TTTTGCACAGCAAAAGAAACCATCAACAATACATTTGACTTGTAATTGGGTCCATGTAGGGTGTGGTCAGCCCAGTTGATATTATTATCCCTATTTTAGAGAGAGGAAATGAGGTCCTGAAGGCATCTGGCCTGCATTGGGAGCTGGGATGGCAGCCAGGCTCCACTGAGAAGAGGACGCCTGAAGTGCCATTTAGTTGGCACTTTAACTCAAATAGTCCCATAAATGTTGTTTTCGTGCTTGCATTTATGTCCTTGAACTCATCAAGTGGACGTTGTGGTTCTGTTCACAA
>NW_006325089.1:0-292 GCF_000327345.1 Myotis davidii
GAAGCTCAGAGAACACCAAAATAATCTCTACCTAGGCACATTGTATTGAAACTGCAGAAAATCAAAGACAAAGGGAAAATCTTGAAAGAAGTGAATGGTGGCAGCAGTGAGGGAGCACCTTACCTATAAAGGTGCAGGGATAAGAATTACTTCTGGCTTCTCCTCAGAATACATGTAAACAAGAGGAGAGTGGAGTGAAATATGTCATGTGTCAAAAGCAAAAACCACCAACCTCGAATTCTGTATCCAGCAAAATGATCCTTCAATCTGTTGCTAGTAGACCTTCTTTGCA
>NW_006325090.1:0-292 GCF_000327345.1 Myotis davidii
CGGGGGGCAGGGGCTGCCAGTTTCTCTGGAATATTCCCAGAGGAGATAGAGAGGGAATGGATCACATTTGCCTCTGCTGGTTGGCCTGTGGGAAGCTCTGTGGGGGCCACTGCCTCAGAGCAGATGGAGGAAAAGAGAGGAGGGGGAAGTTCAGATGGACCCCAGGGTGCCCTAGCCCACCCTGTTGCCCTGGCAACGAGTATCTAGCAGACCCTTAATCTGAGCAGACGGGGTCTCTGGGAGGTTGCCACGAGGCCCAACACTCCAGTCCTCTCCTCAAATGACACTGTGC
>NW_006325091.1:0-292 GCF_000327345.1 Myotis davidii
ATCCACTGAGCCAAACTGGCTAGGGCTCCATGGGTTTAAAACAATTCATTACCATATTTGACCCTCACAACACCCCTGTGATGGAAACAGTAACCCCGTTTTACAGATAAGAAAAAAAGGAGGGCATTGAGCTTAAAGAGATTGTGCAAAGGGTAAGGATGTAGCATACTAGCAACTGGAACCCAATTCTTCTCTTCTGACCCTGGGACATTGCTCATTCCTGGTTGCCCACTTCTCATTGGGCACTAACCAAAACCAGGATGAACCTGAGTGAAGGGTATATTCAGAAGGA
>NW_006325092.1:0-292 GCF_000327345.1 Myotis davidii
TCCCATCACTGCCTGGCCTGGGACAAGCCCTTTAACTTTTCCAAGTTTCCTTTTTCTGTCGGCAAAGTGGGCATGATGGAGGGGGAGACCCTGACCTTCCTGACCTCTCTCTCGTTGGTCCTGTGTTTTGGTTTCCCTTTCCTCCCACTCTTAGCACCCACCTTTTGTCCTTGGAGACTTAGAGAGTGCCCCCCGCCATGGCTGAGAAGACTGAGGGTCCCCGGGGAAAGCCGTGCCAGTGTGCCCTCAAAGGGTGAGTCTTCCCCGTGCAGCCCGACCTGGCCTGGGGTCC
>NW_006325093.1:0-292 GCF_000327345.1 Myotis davidii
TTGCTTTTGGGTGGGATGTTCTGTATATGTCTGTTAAGTCAGTCTTGTCTACGTTTTGTTTAAGGCCATTGCCTTGTCTTTGAGTTAACTGACCCTTCAGTGAACTCTTCTGCTTCATCTAGTCTGCTGTTGAACTCCTCTAGTATATTTTCCAGTTCATTTATTGTTTTCTTCAGCTCTGTGACTTCTACTTGGTACTTTCTTACATTTTTCATCTCTTTGTTGAAGTTCTCATTGTGTTTATCCATTCTTATCCCCAGTTTAATAAGCATCTTTATGACCATTACTTTGA
>NW_006325094.1:0-292 GCF_000327345.1 Myotis davidii
CCTGCAAGGAGGCCTGGCTGTGGGCGCCAGCGCCTGGCCTCGCTCTACTCCGGGGTGCCTCTCTTATCCCTGGACCGTGGGCTGGAGTCCTTCCACCCAGGGGATGTTGTTATTCCACGTGTGAGAAGGGGAAGTGGAGTGCAGAGAAGTTATAGGCCCCATGCTGAGACCTGACACCTAAAAATGAGATGCAGAACTGGAGCCCAAGTTACCTGGGAATTCTGCAGCCTCCAACAGAGCTTTGCACATAGTAGGTGTAGAGAGCGGCTACAGCAGTGGTTCTCAACCTTGG
>NW_006325095.1:0-292 GCF_000327345.1 Myotis davidii
CCAGTCTGAGTGCATATGGCAGATACTATATTATTATCCAATCTTTTAGGAATGCAATCCTTGATATTTAGATCCAACTAAGAGATGTCCTTGATAGGGTTACTTTCATAGTGGGGGTTGGAGGGATGATACATTATTGTTCAAGAAACCTCTTTTTCAGAATTAAACTAATCAGGACCTAATCTCTCAGCAGATACCACTAATTGGATTAATGCAACACATACTATTACTAAAATTCAATAATCAAATTAACTAAGAAAATACATTTATATCTCCCTATAGAGTAAGGTAA
>NW_006325096.1:0-292 GCF_000327345.1 Myotis davidii
AAAAAAAAATTACTAGCCCTTCTCTTGCTAAATAATACCCAGGCAAAATATGAGTGGGAAGGTAGATGGAGTCATAAAATCATGGGGTTAGAAAGGATATTATAGGTCAGATTTGAGGAGATATAGGGATATATTGTTTTAATAGAGTCTCTTGCACATAGTGCTGTGAAGTTTACCTATTATTTTTATCATGATTGTTACCACCTACAACTACTTGCACTTCAGATTGCATGTCTCCTTCCCATATTTCCTGTGTGAAAACTAGGAGTGGTTCCAGGGAATCTGTGTAATG
>NW_006325097.1:0-292 GCF_000327345.1 Myotis davidii
TATACGTGTGTGTGAGAGATGGTGTGTGTGTGATTTGCTGTAGGCTTACTGACTGATGACCTTGAGCTGGGAAGTGAAGGGTGCAGAGCTGGAAGCTAGGGGCTGCAGGGGAGGAGCTGAAGGGAGCAGCTGGCATGGACACCTGTGGAGGGAGGGACATGGCAAGGGCAAAGGTGTGGTCATTGGAGCATCTTCAGGCTCCACAAAGCCTGTAAGGTCCCCACAGGAGCCTGGAGTACAGTGTCCGAAGAGGTGCCCACAGGGGTGCCCACAGAGGTGCCTTCAGGGATGC
>NW_006325098.1:0-292 GCF_000327345.1 Myotis davidii
AAAAAAAAAATTCAGTTCACTTTGGAGACAGCTGGTATGAGGAGCCACATGGTAAATGTATTCAGCCCTGAAATAGCCTTCGATACTGCTCAACTAACTCCCAGTGTGTCTTGCAGCTCAGGCTGCTCTTTGGAAACCACTGAGGGTGCAGTCCTGCTGCCCTTGCATTTCCTTTATGCTCACATAACTCCCATGAACATTGCTCAAAGTTCACAGTACCAGGAACTAAGGGCATTTTTTCTCTGCTTCCTCAGTTCTCAATAGTTTTGCAGTCATAGGTATGTAACAACAC
>NW_006325099.1:0-292 GCF_000327345.1 Myotis davidii
TAACTTTGTCGATACGTAGCAACTTATTCTGAAGTTTAAATTCCTCTGGGTGATACCAAGTAAATTGTTTCTTGACCCTACCATTAGTGCTAAAAATTTCAAAGAGAATGAAAATAAAACAGAAAGGTGTAAACTAAAAAAAAATAAAACCTCATTTTCATTCTTCAAAATCTAGGCATACCATATTCTTCTAATTTAATTTTTATCATTTGATGAATGAGAAATTCAATGGCTTCTAGTAGTGAATTAATGTGAAGAGAAAGATACATGTAAATGAAATGTGAGTAAAAAA
>NW_006325100.1:0-292 GCF_000327345.1 Myotis davidii
CATCTGTTGGCCATTTGGGCTGCAGCTGCATATAAATTATAGTGGATAGTAACTCCAAAATTAACTCACTCTGTGGCAGCTGACCAGAGAATTCAACTTACATTGTATCTGTAGGCAAATCATTTCAAATTTTCTAGACGCCTATTACCCTCCTGGCAACAGGAGCCACAGAAGTCCCCAATGTGGAGAAAATAATTAATAATGAGAAGTCATGAAGGAATTTCAATTCATTGAAAAAAAAATCTGAAAAGGACGAGCAATCAAGGAGGAATAACACATTTGCTGAGTAGTT
>NW_006325101.1:0-291 GCF_000327345.1 Myotis davidii
GCAAATACGGTACATTCAGTAAACCTTCCATAAATAGAACCACTCCCAGGTCTCTCCCCACCTCATCACAGGAATGTCTCCTATCATTATCAGCTCCCAAATATATGTGAATTTAGTTCTGAGCAAGATCAAGTTAGGCAGCTGCTACCCTGCCTTCACATTAATCTGGAGCTGAGGGACCACAGGTTTAGTTCTATGAGGAAAAGTTTACTCTTTCTCCTTTGCTGTCAGTCTAATGCTATCCTTTCTTCTTCCTCATGCAGCGGTTCTCAACCTGTGGGTCGAGAACAA
>NW_006325102.1:0-292 GCF_000327345.1 Myotis davidii
GTTAGATATTAAAAATTTAGCTCCTATTAGGATATTAAGAAGCCTCATGTTAATAAAGACAATAAAAGGGACAAAATGTACTTAGAAACACAAATCTATACTCAGTTAATCTGTTACTTCAGTAAAAATTACCAATTGTCTGTGTCATGTATTGAGGCTTCAAGGGTACAAAAGACACAATCCTCTCTCAAGTTTATAAACTGGATGAAGAGATAACAAAGGAGACATTCGCAGTGGAGTAAGACAAGTGCTAGAATAGATGTAAGTACAGGTTGCTCCATGTACATGAGAA
>NW_006325103.1:0-292 GCF_000327345.1 Myotis davidii
AATTTACATATTACTCTTTTATTAGGTAGGATTAGTGAGTTACATGGATTCATTTTTTGATATTGAACCATCCTTGCATTTCTAAGATATACCTTACTTGTTCTAATAGCTGATACTCTCATCACACTGTGTGCTAGGCACTATACTTGTATTAACTCACGTCATCTTCTTTAGCTCTATTATTCCCAATTTACAAATAAGAATATTGATGAAAATAGATATTAAAGTGATTTGTCAAAGATCATGTAGCCACAAGATGGCGGCATAAAGTATATACCTTTATGTGCCACCA